>NC_057883.1:320000-620000 GCF_019740435.1 Gambusia affinis
CTAAATTCTCCCTAGGTGTGAGTGTGTGTGTGAATGGTTGTGTGTCCTGTGTGTCTCTGTGTTGCCCTGCGACAGACTGGTGACCTGTCCAGGGTGACCCGCCTCTCGCCCGGAACGCAGCTGGAGAGGAACCAGCGACCCTCCTGATCCCATTAGGGACGAAGGGTGAACAGAGAATGGATGGATGAAATAATTTAGTTTTCTTTAAAAATTGAATAACTATTTGTATACGTTTACTCCCCAAATTCTTCCTCAAAATATCTAATAAATTAACTTTATCCTCAATACATTCAAACTCTCTCCTCATATCTTCTGTCTCTTTCATATTTATGACATTCTAATATAACATGTTCTACTGTTTTATATTTTTCACAGTGATCATTTGCCAGTTTTATACTTTTGTATTTTCAAAAGTGTATAATTAAGTCCTGCATGTCCAAATCTTAACCTTGTTATCACTCTTTCCTGCTTTCTATTTAGTCTTCCATTTCTTCTTTCTCCCACTATCTTTTGAATTTTGTGAAACCATCTTCCTGTTTTTTCTTCATCCCACCTTGTTTGCCATTCTTTCATCAGTTTTTCTTTAACAACACTCTTTCCCTCAGATTTACTTGTTTTAACTGTAAAACTAATAGGATTATGAATTGCCCTTTTTGCCATTTTATTGGCCCTCTCATTTCCTTCTACTCCAATACATGCTGGAACTCACACAAATATAACTATCAAACCCATATTTTGTATTCTGAATAATGTATGAAATATTTCTAATGAAATGTCCGTCCTACTATCTGATGGATTATATTTTAAACTTAATAATGTAGAGCTTGAATCTGAACAAATTACTGTTTTGTTTTTTTGTTTTTTTCCCCACCAGGGGGTCCTTTTTGTGGGTTCTAGTGTCCCATTTTTCATAGTAGGCTGACAGGAAAGGGGGAAGACATGCGGCAAATGTTGTCGGGTCTGGGAATCGAACCTGATGGCCTCCAAGCGTGGGGCGCGCTAACCTCTACGCCACCGGAGCACGCCCCCAAATTACTGTTTTTAATGGTTTTATGTCTTCTACCCATTGTAAAGCTAATAATGTTGCCAACATTTCTCCTGTCTATACTGATAATCTGTTTATAATTTGTTTTCCTATTTATCCAGTTATTTTTGATGCATCTGTATAGATTTGAATACATTTAAACATACATATATGTTTAAATGTAACTGTACTGAATAACCATCTACAATGTAAGATTTATCTAGTTTTTTTCCATTATTGACATTTCTACTGTTGGTTCTGGTAGAATCCATGCTGGTAAAATTGATATTGATGTTGTTTGAGTAATTAATTTTCTTTCCTTGTTTTAAATTGACTTTTATAACTTTATGTAAACATCAATAAAAGTAAACAGAAACAACCCACACGAGATCAACAAGGAGCACTGCAGTGTCCACATAAAAACATACATACAGCCTTAATACACAAAATTCAGACAGACATTCCCAGGCCTGGTTCAAAGTAGTCGAAACTGTCGGACAGACAAATGAATAGAAAGAAAAAAGAGAAGAAGGAAAAAAGGGAAAAGATTAAAAATACATAAAAAAATGACATTCTCTGTAAGAAAGATTGCAGTAGGTTCCAGATCCTCCAGAATTTGTCAGACCTTTGATGAAGATCATAGGTCAGTTTTTTGATAATAGCAGAAATTTGTGATATCCACATATCAACTGTAGGGGCCTGTGGTACTGACCATCTCAGTAGTTTACATTTCTTGGCCAGAAATGAGAGGATTACAAGCAAATGTTTAGTATCTGCATATATCAATATAGCCTAACCTTTAAGTTTCTGTCTGTTAGCAGTTAAACATCTTGCATTCCATTGTAATATGTCTTTTTCTATAGAAGCATGTCTGCTTCAGATATTTATGCACTCAGTTTAAAACTTGTAGTGCAGTATTTTAAACATAACTTTGCTTAAAAGAAAAGGGATTTATTTGATTTTGCTTATTCAAGTAGCTGTCTCTGTAAGAATTTTGTTTAACAAAAATTCACCATTCTGTAAAATTCCACATTCATTTAACACTACTGTCCCTTTATTATAGTATTCGAGAAATAAATCCCCATTTATAACTTTATGTCTGGTTCCTTCATTCTACCAGGCTATAGAATGATCTCGTGTGGGTTTTATACAATTATATATATATATATATATATATATATATATATATATATATATATATATATATATATATATATATATATATATATATATATATATATATATATATATATATATATATATATATATATATATATATATATAATAATAAATTAATTCCTTCTCACCCACGCTGGTGGTGATTCTTCTTCCTCTGAGCTCGGGTCCTCTACCAGAGGCCTGGGAGCTTGAGGGTTCTGCGCAGTATCTTGGCTGTGCCTAGGACTGCACATTTCTGGACTGAGATGTCTGATGTTGTTCCTGGGATCTGTTGTAGCCACTGTTCCAGTTTGGGGGTGACTGCCCCGAGGGTCCCGATGACCACAGGCACCACTGTGGTCTTCACCTTCCAGGCCCTCTCCAGTTCCTCCCTTAGGCCCTGGTATTTCTCTAGTTTCTGATGCTCCTTTTTCCTGATGTTGCAGTCACTTGGTATTGCCACATCCACCACAACGGCTTTCCTCTGTTGTTTATCCACCACGACTATGTCTGGTTGGTTCGCCCTCACCATTTTGTCTGTCTGGATCTGGAAGTCCCACAGGATCTTAGCTCGGTCATTCTCCACTACCTTCGGGGGTGTTTCCCACTTTGATCTTGGGGGTTCCAGTCCATATTCTGCACAGATGTTTCTGTACACTATGCCTGCTACTTGGTTGTGTCGTTCCACAACCAAGTATATATACATATATATATATATATATATATATATATATATATATATATATATATATATATATATAATTACATTCTGGCACTTCATTTTTTTAACTGTGTAATCTTTTGAATTTAGGTAATGTACGGTGGCCGTAATGCAGTCAAAATATGTAAACTAATATCCACGCATAAACTTTGTTAATTTTTTTTAAATAATTAAAACGAAAATTTAAATTCACATCACATCAGGCTAATGTACTGCTGTTTTACATTGTCGGTACAAAACTACAGCTCAGAACTCTGACCAGCTTCACTGCTTTTCTCTTTATTACTGTCGGTTCTTCATAGAAAACGACCATTAACCCTCTGAGGAATAAAGTAAATACTGTACATCTGTATATTTAAAATAGATTATTTATTTTTTTAGAAACATAAATGCCTAAATAGTGAGAAGTCTCGCTATTCTGGATGTCAAATTTATGACACCGAGGGGTACTGTCCCAATTCTCATTTTTTTTGCACGCTAGTAACCTGCGCACTCGAACTCTTCTGTCCACTTTGAGTCCATACTTCATAGAGGGACGTAGGGTGCAGTGGGAGTATTCTGACCGGGCCTTTAAGTGGAGTGGCCAGAGACGGAAGCTTGCAGCCGGATGCTCTTTTTCTCATCTTGGCAAGTTTCACAGTTTCGATCCATCCCGTCAGAGACACTAACACATAAGACAATACAAAAATAATAAACAAACAAAAATTACAGTAGGTAAATGAAATAGATTTAAAGAAACAAAAAACAAAACAAAAACGACAAACAAACAAATAAATAAATAAATAAAATAAAATAAAAAATTGCTGGCGCGGACATTAAGACTTTTCTTTTGAAAATTTTCTTACCGGAAGTCACAGGTTCACCGTTGCTACCTAAAGTCTTCACGGAACCAAATGCTAAAATTATTCATTGTTTAGTATCAATATATGTTACTTTTGACAAATTTGATGTACTTTTCGATTAAGAGAGTGAAAACTGTTCTACACGACAAAGATTTGGCTGAAAAATGATGAAATACGTGCTGGGATTTGATCTAAAGTTGCTTTCGGTGTTATGAAGATTGTTGTTGACCGGACGAAAGACGTTCTAAGGTGGGAATGGTTAACAGTTGGAAACTTCTACATTTGAATATAAAATGGCACTGCACACTAGCCAGGTGAAGCACTAGCTATTATGGACTCAAATTTGAGCTTTTTACCTTTTAGTTCTGTGCTCCATGGGTGGTACTATCATTTGTTGGTCAGTATTTTAAACATGGTAAGCTGTAGTGGAAGTTTTCTTGAAAATAGGGTTATATTAATGTTATTTGTCAACCAAATACATAGCATTAAGACCTCACCTGCCTTGCAGTTATAATATGTTTCACTAGTTCTACTTGTCTCTCTCTTCTTTCTTACAGATGCCTTCGTTTGGGTTTCTGGATAAATTGGAATATTTTTTTCAAACTGGAAAGTTTGGAGAAAATTCTTCTAAAAGTTTAAAAAAAGGAATCAAAGCTGCCTGCAAACGATTCATCTACAAAGGTACTCCAATTAGTATTTGGAATGGTGACAAAAGTGTAAAGTCAATGAATGAGGCATTGCATCTTTACCCAATTTATTCCAATATTAAGATAACACCTCAAATTAGATTGACCTGGATTGGTTAAAACTCTTTAACAAGTTATTTCTTTTTAGTTTAAATTCAAATTCATCATACAATAATTAGCAGAAACATATTACCAGAATGCGCATTATGCCATTTGACAGTGCTATAAATTTGTGACAGAGGTGAAGGCTGTTAAATGTTTTAATTTGATTTTGATTCAGTCTGTTGTGAGTTTCTTTGTGGCAAATTCATCTTTTGCAGTTTCTTGTTAATCTTTCATGAAAGCTAAGGTGACTCACATAAAACACTGTTTTCAACCAGCATTCTGTTAAAGATTCAACACAGACATGATTTGAGGAAAGTTTTTAAGTTGCTCACCAGTTTTCATAATGTACTGCTTAGGATTGATATCTCTCAACAGTTCTCTGTTTTATCTGCTCTTTACATCTACCTTAACATACAATAAATGAAAATTTTAAATGATACACCTCTGTCCACAAGCCAAAAAGAATTAAATCATTCAAACTAGCTGGGACTAAATCTGTAAAATAATCTCTCCTCCAGATGGCCTTTTGATGCGACCTTATCGAGGCCGCCTCCTTCGTGTTGTCAGAAGTGAAAAAGAGATTCGGGAGATTCTGACACGTTACCATGACGACAACAACCATGCCGGCCGAGAACGGGTAGTGAGAGAAATAATGGTGAGTGGAATAATGCGTCATTTATCTAAAACTGTAGTAAGTGTTAAAAACTTACTACTAGATTTTATCTTTGTGTTTTTCTAGCTGATGTACTACTGGGTTGGAGTGACGGAGACTGTGAAGAACTGGGTCAAAGCTTGCCCGGTTTGTCACAGCCGCCCTCCTCCTCCTCCTTTCCAACCAGCTGTTCTGTTCTGCCTGGTTTATGGCTGCGATGCCTCCAGCTACGCTTTCCCTGAGCTCACCTTTCACAGGTCAGACCTTTAAAAATATAACAAAACACTCTCCTCAGCACTACATTCCCTGATTCAACAGAATGTTAAATGTTCTTCATCAAAATCACACTTCAATTCAATTAATTACATTTCTAAAGAGGGATATTAAATGCATTCAAGTATCTTCAAAACGTTGCCGTGGATGTGGATCTTGTGGGATGAAATTGTTTCCAGTAGCAACCAGTCTTGTAAAGAATCTGAGAGGTCTCTGGCTGAAAACTGGAGCTGTATGACAACAATATTCCACAGCAACAAGTCCCTGAAGAGACCATCATTTGTTTTCAAGTGCAGCTAATCCACTTCATTTACTCTTTCTGCTCCTTTAAATCTCTGTCTGACCAGCTGCTTTGAAAACTGGGCAGTGAGATGTATTTAATTCATTCATCACTCATCATTGATATAATGTTGACAATAAGTCAAAGAGAACCATGAACCCTATACACAAAGCTGTGTGTTGTTTGTTAATTCAGTAAAGTTGGTTCTCCTTTATGCCCTGCAGGTTTCCTAAGGATGAGGAGCAGCGCAAGAAGTGGCTGCAGGTGGCTCAAAGGGACGAAGCCTCGCTACGCACCAACTCCTACATCTGCTCCAGACACTTTGAAATGTCCTGCTTTACACTCACTGAGGAGGGCCAGCTGGTGCTGTCTCCGGATGCTGCCCCAACCTTACTGCCTGTAACAGCCCATGGAAATGAGGTGACACTGTGGTGCTGGAGCATTTTAATCAGTCAGGGCAGATGACGCAATAAAATAGACGCTAACAATGATGAGAGAAAATCAGTTTGACTTTCCTTTATAGTTGTTTTATTGGTAATAATATTTTTATGGTCAAAATCGCTGAATTCATGTGCTGCTTGTTGAAATACAAGGAATCTATAGTGCTGAGCCCTGCAACTACAAGAGTTGTTGTTCTTCTACTCATTAAGACATTTGACAACAACTGGAAAATACAGAAAATAAGGCCTGTGTTCTGTCAGATCGTCATACATGTAGCACAAACCGACGACTATATGGATCAGAGAAGTAAATGCTGTGATTACAATGTGCTTTTATTTAATCAGCAACATAACATTAGAAGTTACAGTGCTGCTTGAAAGTTTGTGAACCACCCGAACATGGTCATTGTTTTCTAAAGAAAAATCATTATAATCATGTACAATAAACATCCAAATCACAAATTGTAAAGCAGACCTTCCAAATAAGGGAAACAAAGACAAAAATATACATGTTCTCATTATTTATTCAATCAAAGTATTTTATTGGTCAAAAAACAGCAAATCTGCCAAGTGCAAAAGTATGTGAACAATTTCAGTTAGTACTTCGTGGCAGCTCCTTCTGTAACCACAAACGAGTGTCTCACATCTGCTTTTTGGGATTTTTGTCCACTCCTCCTTGCAGAACTCTGCCAGTTGAGTGAGGTTGGAGGGACATCTGGCATGTACTGCCTCTTTCAGGTCTTGCCACAGCTTTTCTATGGGATTGAGATCCGGACTTTGACTGGGCCAATCCAGAGTGCCAATCTTCTTTCTCTTAAGCCATTCTTTGGCATTTTTGCTGGAATGCTTTGGGTCGTTGTCTTGTTGCATAATCCATTTCCATCCCAGCTTCAACTCCCTGACTGATGTCAGGAGATTCTAGTCAAGGATTTGTTGATAGTCCTGGGAATTGATGGTTCCCTGTATTATATGGAGTCGTCCAGGTCCGGAGGCAGAAAAGCAGGCCCAGACTTTCACAGTTCCACCACCATGCTTCACTGTTAGGAGGAGGTTCTTCTCTTTAAATGCAGTGTTTACTTTTCTCCAAACATGACGCCTGTGATTGTGGCCAAATAATTCAATTTTGGACTCATCCATCCAGAGAATGGACTTCCAGAAAACCTCTGGTTTGTCCAAGTGCTCTCTGGCAAATTTTAAACAGTCGGATTTGTTCTTTCTTGAGAGCAGAGGCTTCCTTCTAGCAACTCTCCCATGAAGGCCATATCTATTGATATTTCACCTGATTGTAGATGCATGCACATTTATCCCAGACGCTGACAGAGAGTCTGCAACTCCCTAGAGGTGATGCGTGGCTTGGCCTTTACCTGCATTATTATTTTTCTGGTGCTTCCTTGTGTGAGTTTTGATGGCCGTCCACTTCTGGACAGAGTTGTGGTGATGCCTAGTAGTGATGGTCTATCTGAAGCCAGGCTTCGAGGCTTGTACCGAGTAATAAGGGGGCGTGTCCGATGAAGCCCCGTTTCGAGGCTTGTGTCGTCTTGTTGAAAACCACGTGACTGGCAACAAATTAGGCCTCGCATTGCCTGGGTCACGTGACTGCTTCATTTTGCGTGTCGGTTTTCAAAATAAAAGCGTGATGAGCCGCTGCTTGATCGCATCAGTATTTGTCTTCAGTAGTGGCCAAAATAAAAGGAACCTTTTATAATTCATGTGTATTAATGATTTTGATGATGGCACTCATCAAAATGTAATGTTTGTTATTGGTTTTCTCAATGGTTGATTATGGTATATTTTGTGACTTTATATTTGTGTGTTTTTTATTATGTAAAGCACTTTGAAACTGCACTGTTGCTGAAATGTGCTACACAAATAAACTTAGAGCCAGCAAGAAGAAAAATATCTGAGATCAGGGAATACTTGAGATGATTCACTCACAACATTCTTAAATAACAATAATTAAACCCTTCACCTCAAAAAATTCTCACCTTCTTGAAATTTCCACTATTTCTTTGTTTTGCAAAAATATATCAGTCTTAAACAGCAGAAACAGACTTAAAGCTGTTGGAAAAGTACAATTCTGGCCTGGTGAGTAGAAATATGAGGGATCAGATCAGAGAGCCAATAGAAATCCAAGAAAAAGAGAAATTTTGAGAATTTTAGTTTTTCAGGAGGCAAATCAAAACTCAAAGAAAACTGTCTGCCCCAACAAGCTGCACTCTGAATACATTAAAACAAATGTCTATTGTCAAATCAGTCAGGGACAAAAGAAAACAGCCACTGACAGTAAACATATACCAGGATTGACTACAAATAATTTTAATAACTAAAAACATTAGTTAAATAGGATTTAATTAACTCTCCTGTTACTAAACGTGAGTTTGACAAAAACCTTTGTGACAATATTGCATTAACTAATTGTTTTTAAATATGTCTGTCTGAGTAACAAGGCTGTCACAGTTTGAACAGCAGATGTCACTAGTGAGAAATGAATGAAGCATCGAGTGATGAACCTTTGGGTAAAGCAATGGACCGGGAAGCTTCATGAGGCTTCATTTGACCATCACTAATGCCTAGTGCCCTCCATTTGTAAATGATTTGTCTCACAGTGGATGGATGAAGCTGGAATCTTTTGGAGATCGCCTTTAGCTTTCCCCAGACCAATGGACTGTCATCACCTTCTTCCTGATGTCCTCAGATGTCTCCTTTCCTCTCGGCATTGTTGATCTGGTCTTTATGCCTTGACACAACAGTGGTTTAGTTGGTTTCCTCCCCTTTTAACCAGTGCACCTCAAAACCTTTCTCAAAGATGTCTCATTTGATTGATCTGCTTAACTGATTACTCGAGCACTCAAATGTGTTTCACCTGAGTCTTTTACCTGATTGTCTTTACCAGTGCAGCTGTGGTTCATTTACTTTTGCAGATGCTCTGATTCCATGTTTCATTTAGTCTGCTTGCAATTCACACATTTCCCTCAAAACAAGCAAATGGAATCAATGAACATAACGCTGACATCTCGTATACAAAAACTGGTTACGAGAAAATAAGAAAATCATGGTTCAAAAAAAGAAAAATCTAAATTACTCAACTAGTTCACAAACTTTCAAGCAGCACTGCATATCGACATACACTTTAACAGCTGTATGACATCCCATCTCAAAGGTTAACTAGTTAGACCATCGAACTAACTAGTTAACCACAAACAGGGAGGTTTTAAATGGGGTGTGTTTTGCACAGTGTGTTCCAAGTTATTATGCAAGTGATATTTTCTCACATTTTCTTAAATGGTCAATGCAAATGATGGTGTCATGAAGTGTGGTGAGTGGTGGTGAGGAAAACACTGAGGACCCATGTTGGGATGAAGTATGATGATCTTTAATGGAGTCCAAAGTACAAAGTCCAAAAAACCAGGCAGCACAACTGAGCAGAAAGCTAAGGCTCAACGCTGGTAGCAACTGGTCAACAAATGGACAAGACGACAAACTAAACAACGCAACAGATAGACAGGTAAGACAAGACGAGACAAGGACCCGACAAAGACACAGAAATACAGGTAACATTAAATACACAGGAAGTAATCAGGGAACGAGACACACCTGGGAACTAATCAAGGGGAGGACAGGAAAACACAGAGACTCAGAAGATACAGAAACTTAAACACAAAAAAACTCAAATCATGACAGATGGTCAGTATAATTTTCAAATCATGAACTAATACAGTATAAATCAAATTTTACTGAACAAAGCTCCCATTGAGAACAGTATTATTTTCAACAAAAAAAAAAACCCTCAAAATGCTCTGTTCCAAATTATTTTGCACAGCAGATTTTCTAAATGTTTTCTGGATTCTAAAGAACTGCAAACATTCGTTCTTTGAATGTGCAGCATTAAGTGATCACATGTACTAAAATTAAAAGCTATTTCAATCAAAAACATCTTAACAGACCGAGTTCCATATTAACATAGAACCTTCTTTGATATCACGGAACAATTCTTGATCCATTGAACTTGAGAGTTTATGGAAGGTTTCTGCTTGAATTTCTCTGCAGGATGTCAGAAAACCTTCCCAGAGCTGTTTGATATGAACTGGATTCCATCCTCAGATCTTCCGCTTGAGGAAACTCCAAAGGTTCTCAATAGGGTTGAGGTCAGAGGTCATAGGAGGATGGTGACCACACCATGAGTTTCTCCCCTTTCATGCCCATAGCAGCCAATGACACAGTGGTATTCATTGTCATGCATAAAGATGATTTTGCTACTGAAGGCACAGATAGGGTTAGGTTAGGTTAACCCTAACCCTACCCTACCCTAATATCTAATGTTTTCATACCTTGTCATTCGGCACTTCACTATCTGATGATTTTGGTCAGCAGAGATCCTTTCTCTTTCTCATATTGCTTGAAACCTGTGGCCTGCTTAATAATGTGGAACATCCTTCTTAAGTAGATTTCTTTTAATTGATCTCACCAGACAAACTGATCAACCAGCTCTCTGACATTAATTATAGTGATTCAAAGAGTCCTGACACACAATACCATCTATAAATTTAATAGCACAACAAAAAATTTGATCTTTATGACACTTAGATCAAATTTGCTTAATAATTTGGAACACGGTGTAGTTGACTGCAGCTGTAGCCAGTCCCTGCTTTAAATACACTTTGAAACCATGACAATGCATGTATATCCATCTACTTATCATTGAAACAATTTATTGACTTATTTTTATCGTGTCTTGTTGACAGTTTCTCTAAATGTCGCAGAACTCTTAAAGCGTTTGCGTGGATACGTACTCATTGCATATATGTTATTCTGACAGCCTGTGATGATCTGACAGAACACCAGAATAAAACCATTCAAGGACTCACCTTCTTATTAATCATCTTCATTAAAGCTGCCAGATTTTTCTAAATGAAAGGAAAATGAGAGACAAACAAGAATATTTTTAAGACAAAGTGACAGTGATATTTGTTGAGAAGGACAGGTGGATGAACTTCATATGAAAATGAAGCAAGATAATACAAGATTTTCAATATTATTCAGAAAAGAGACATCAGCCGAGGAAAACACTAAAACAAAAAAAATTATTTGTTAGGTTAATCTACATCTATCTATATATATTTTGCAACATTGTTGGATTGTATGGAATAGATTAAAGCTTTAATCAGTTAATGTCAACACTGAAATAAAGGATTTCATGTTCGATCTTGGATTTATACATCCAGTTCTGGGGAAGTTGTGCCTCATTGATCCTGACTGTCACTGCACATCACTGAGTTTAACGATGCATTTGGCATTGGTGGGTCATTTAAGGATAACATTGATGATTGGTCCTTTCTGTGGTGTCACATTATAGCACAGTTCCTCAATGTTGACTTTGTACATAAAAACTGAACATTAACAATGGTAATAAAATTAAGACCTGGATTGGACTTGGGATAGGAATTCTTGTAAATCTGTATTAGGTAATTCTCCTTAATGTTCAGGTGTCTGTGGAATCAGATGAAAATTTCAGTTATTCCAACATATGGAAAGATGAACTCAAAGGAGCCGCTGCTGCTGCAGTCATCGACCACAGCGCTCATCATGTCAGTCTGTCTGAAGCAGCGCTGCAGCTTCAGGAACATCAGTACTGCCTGCCAGGCCCAGCACCGGACTGCAGGGCTGCCAGAATAATGAATGAACACCGAAGGAGGACAGCTGTTGAGCCAGGCTTCATTACTTACAACCATATTGCCAGGTATAACCATTGAATAATAACAGAGGACCGATGCAATGTTTAATTTCATTTGATCCTGTTGGTTTATCACCATACTGTAGGTACTTAAGCACCAGGGTACTACCTATGCAGGGCAAAAGAAGCAGGTCAGCTTTAAAAAGAATGGCCAAGCGTTTCAGTCTGATAGGTAAGTGGAGACAACACCAGGCTGGAATATGTGATTCATACATTATTAGAATTATTTCATTTTAGAAGAAGTAAAACAGGGATTCAACTTTCTGTTTCAGACGGACTGTTGATGTACACCAGAGTCTCTCCGCCTCTCAGAGTCCCACGCAGCAGAGAAGAGGTCAATTAAATACCAATGGATCAATCAGTATTGCGTAGGATTTATAACAGGAGGCGTTTCGTTAATATTACATAGTCAAGGTGTGCAGACTGGAAGTTGCTGTGGTATGATTTCAAATAGGCACAGAACTACGAAGCACCAGACTGCTAAAATGTGTTGTATATTTTAAACAAGAAATGTTGCAAATCCAGATACGCAATTATACAGCAACACAAACCTCAAGTCTGAATCAGAATTAATTAAATTGCTATAGTGCACGAAAGAAAGCACAATGAAATTTAAAAAATAGCAACTCTCAAAGGCAAGTTAAATGATTGAATAAAATAATAATAAATAAGTAATAATTCCAGCATTTACAAAGAAGTGTAACATGGACAAAGCTAAAAGCTGTCACGTCTTCCAGGTCAATTCCATCCTACAGCAGTTCCATGACAACCAGGGCCACTATGGGCAGGGAATCTGCCAGAGACAGATCTCTAAGCACTACTACTGGGGTAGCCTGAGTCGAGACCTGGCCAGCTGGATCTCCAGCTGCCAGACGTGTGTCAACAGATCTAAAAGGAAGATGATTCGCTGCAGTGTTTCCAAGTGCACCAACCGCTGTGGCCCAGTGGAGAGAAAACTTGGACTTATTTTCCACAGGTATGACTTCTCAGCAACACTAAAATCGGTTATTTCATTTATTTTCTTGGAAAAATCTTAACCATGTTGTGCTTTTCTAGTTACCTTCAAAGTAGTTGTTTTTTCTGTATTTTCATTGGTGTTTTTAAGCAGGTATTTTATTTACAATGTAACAGAACATTGATAAACTTGAACAGCAACAGTTAAAAAATAAAGTTGACTAAAAAAAGTAAAAAGTACTCTACAAAAGTTGGTTGGGAGGGAAATGCATACAAATCTTATCAGTACCAGGCAAAATGTTACCCATATCTGTAATCATCAACATGACACAGTCACATCTGTCTTCCATAGACATGGTTAGAAACAGAGCCCATCTCAATACAGCTCAATGTGCTAACTGTTTATCCACCATCATTGGTGGCCACAATAACTGGCCTTAGCATTCATAGCAGGTGAATGCTATAGATGGTTTGTTTGTAAACCATCTATAGAGTAACACACAGAAAGAGGGAGGGTATGAGCAGCACATACAGTAGGTTAAGTGACAGTGCTGAGATCTTCCTCTGATTGGTTGTTTTTGGTGGAGTTGTGTATTTCTGTAGGTGGCAGCAGGAAAAAGGCAAAGGAACTATTTGTTTTACAGAGTATCTGTTTAATGGTGTACTATCAGGACATAATGGTAGTTTTACAGGTATAACAAATATGTAACTCCCTCAAACAAACCCCAAGATGTTTATAAAAGTTACAAGCTGCTGCTCCAAAAGACCCAATTCTTCAGCTGATGCTCTGCTTTAAGGCCAATGGCAATTATTTTATTTAAAAATATTAAACTAAATTAAATAAATACAATTGATAGGAATGGGTTAATTATTTTTATTTTTAATGCAGATAATATTTTTTTGTTTCTGATAAAGCAACTCAAGTCTATTTTTCTTTAATTGTGCTTCTAAATCACAAGTAGTCCTATATGTTATTAATGACTAACACTTGGCAGTAAAGAACAACTTCTTTTTTTATTTCCTTGTATTTGACATCATTAGAAAGTTGACTCCACATTTCCAGAATCTGTAAATAATTCAAAATACCCAAGTAGATGTGGTCATGGCTTTGTCATGGCCAGTCACATTTACCAAACAGCAGCACTCATTAGTATGAACAAAGAAAAACAACAATATGTGAATTAAGAGACTAATATTTTTATTTCTGGTTGCATCATATATTAAGATATATGATGTGCCTCTCCTGCACCACAGCTGAATAGAATAATTAAGGCTCTGGAGAACTGATCTACACAAGGTGGAGGTAATTAAGTCATTTCATTCCAGTGTTTTGTACCTGTGGCACATCTAAAAACTGCAGGACTGCGGCCCTCGAGGCCTGGAGTTTGAGATCCCTGGTCTAGATGAACAAGTCTAGAAACACTGGTCTAGATGAACAGGTCTAGAAACACTGGTCTAGAAACACTGGTCTAGATGCACAGGTCTAGAAACACTGGTCTAGAAACACTGGTCTAGATGCACAGGTCTAGAAACACTGGTCTAGATGAACTGGTCTAGAAGCATTGGTCTTGATGAACAGGTCTAGAAACACTGGTCTAGAAACACTGGTCTAGAAACACTGGTCTAGAAACACTGGTCTAGATCAGTGTTTCCCAAACCTGGTCCTCAAGGCACACTGCCCTGCATGTTTTAGGTATTTCCTTGCTTCAGTGCAGCTGATTTCAATTGATGACTGATTAACAGGCGTTTGTTGAACTGCAATCAGTTGAATCAGGCACATTAAAGCAGGGAAACCTCTAAAACATGTAGGACAGTGTGCCTTGAGGACCAGGGTTGGGAAACACTGGTCTAGATGAACTGGTCTAGATGACGTTGGTCTAGAAACACTAGTCTAGATAGACTGGTCTAGAAACACTAGTTTAGATGAACTGGTCTAGAAACACTGGTCTAGAAACATTGGTCTAGATTAACTCGTCTAGAAACACTGGTCTAGATGAAGTTGGTCTAGATGAACAAGTCTAGAAACACTGGTCTAGATGAATTGGTCTAGAAACATTGGTCTAGATGAACTGGTCTAGAAACATTGGTCTAGAAGAACTGGTCTAGAAACACTGGTCTAGATGAAGTTGGTCTAGAAACATTGGTCTAGTTGAACTGGTCTAGAAACATTGGTCTAGATGAACTGGTCTAGAAACACTGGTCTAGATGAACAGGTCTAGAAACACTGGTCTAGAAGAACTGGTCTAGAAACACTGGTCTAGAAACACTGGTCTAGATGAAGTTGGTCTAGAAACATTGGTCTAGATGAACTGGTCTAGAAACATTGTCCGGCCCTCGGCTTGTAGCTAAATTTTTTATTTGGCCCTCCGTCCATTTGACTTTGACACCCCTGGTCTAGATGAACAAGTCTAGAAACACTGGTCTAGATGAATTGGTCTAGAAACATTGGTCTAGATGAACTGGTCTAGAAACATTGGTCTAGAAGAACTGGTCTAGAAACACTGGTCTAGATGAAGTTGGTCTAGAAACATTGGTCTAGTTGAACTGGTCTAGAAACATTGGTCTAGATGAACTGGTCTAGAAACACTGGTCTAGATGAACAGGTCTAGAAACACTGGTCTAGAAGAACTGGTCTAGAAACACTGGTCTAGAAACACTGGTCTAGATGAAGTTGGTCTAGAAACATTGGTCTAGATGAACTGGTCTAGAAACATTGGTCTAGATGAACTGGTCTAGATAAACTGGTCTAGAAGAACTGGTCTAGAAACACTGGTCTAGATGAACTGGTCTAGATGAACAGGAGGATTGCTTCCTCTGCCACCACTAGATGTCAGATGTAGAGAAACTTTTCAATGTATCAGGAAGAGCGGGATATCAACTGATTCGCTGGCTGGTGCTCTTGTAGTCTGTCATAGTCCTGAGTCGCTCACATATATTCTGTGGCTTGTTGTTAATAACAACAGTAACAACCATTGCTTCTCAATGCGTTGCCTGTACCTACGTTTGTCCTGCCACATTCTCGTTTTCAGATCTCTTTCAGGCTTTCCTGTAGGCTAGTTTGTCAGATGACTTGTAGGCACCATCACAAGCTCTGAGGAGAGACTGCACAGTTCCACCAGTCCACAGTTTAGGATTAGAAAAAAAACCTTGACTGTTTTAGTGGATAGGGCAGCATCAGTGCAGAACAGCGGATGTATAGCTCTCTACATCTGACCCTTTTTTGAAAACTTCCCAATAATTAAGCTCAAAATAGTCCTTGACTGAGGAGGAGGCCAAGTGGTGTTTTTGGCCCGGTGACATTGCACCACATTTCCACTAGTCCAAAATACCCTTTCTGATGGGAAGCCAGCCACAGGTACACACATATACTTTTTTTTGCCAATCTTTTCACATTCTGCAATATTTTTCATGGCCTTTGAAATAAATTTGTCATACTGCTACATTTTGTGGCAATGGGTTTCTGACACGTTTTACAAATTACTGTATTTTGTTCCACATCCTCCTTAGAAAATCCACACCATTACCAGATTACTGAACCAGTGCTGTTACTCTTCGGAACTAGTTCATCTTACTCTGTTTCTTTCTCATTTAGCCTCTTACCTGAAACGCCCACTGTCGCCATTTCTACTCCTCTCTCCGAATCTATATGCGCATGCTCCAAGCAGCATGTCAGGCAAAAATTTTCAGGTTGGGAGGGGGGGGGGGGGGGGGGTTGGAGGCATTCAGATTAATGATGCATTCATGCCATATCAGATAAACAACACTGGCTATTTATTCTCTATGGTTGTGATAAAGCCATTTTAACAATCTTAAATTGAAAATCACGTGATACATTGAGCATACTAGTTAGATCGTCCAGCCCTAATCCTAGAGACGCAATATTCAAGTCACAACGTGGCAATAGAAGCACAGTCAATTCTGCGTGATGGAGACTTTAAAGAAAGCCACTTTCCAGACATTCACATTAGTTTATAAGTTACATAACTTGATGTATAAATATCATTTTGGAAACCTAAATTATCATGCTCAGCAGCAATCAACATTTCTCCAACTTAGATCGGTGTTTCTCAACCTTCAACCATTTGTGTGCCAGCGCCCCCTTATCCACCATTCAGATCCCTCACCGTTCCCCATCAAAGAAGATGTAAGCTACTTGCACTGAATATTATTTTATGATTAATATTGCTAGCATTATTGTTGCTGTCTTGATTTGTTTCTGTACTTATCATCAAAAATCCTTAAAAGAGAAACACATTACTGAATTATTAGTTTCTAAAGAACAAAAAAGCCTTGGGAATAAAAATCTTTTTTAAAGGTATGTAAGAAAAATGCAGTGAAAGGGCATTCAACTTAAAATCAGCAGCCAATCAGAGTGGAAAACTTGTTCTGTGACATTTTCTGATGTTTGTTGCTAAGTCTTCCACAAAATGACCAGATAAGATGTAGAGCAATGCCAGTTTAAACTTTGAAATGTTGCAAAAAGACTGTGTTTGCAACATTAGAACATGGGTAGAATTGCAACTATATTAATCAGAACTCCTCTTCAGAGTTTCTGTCAGGTTCTAGTGGTGCAGCTCTGTTCTGCCTTCAGGAGAATGGGACATATCATCCATAAAATTTCACCCACATGGCATTTACTGTGTAAACCAGTGCTTTCAGTAGAAAAACAAAAGTTCCAGATCCCTTTAATGCCATACAAATATGAGACAGAAACATGGATTATATCTTTATATAGACCTGTCTGTTGATTTGTAAGTTAATAGTTTTACTAGACAGAAATTACACAGAACAAAGCTGGTTTTTAATCAAGTCCTAATGAGTCAAACTGAAAGTGACATGGAGTCACCTAACAGCATCATGACACTAACACTGAAACATAAATAAGTGATAAGTTCCTTACTGTTATGGTCTGTAAAATATCTTTCTTAGTACTAGATATGGTCCTAACAAACCCATGTCACAATATTATTCTACCTTTCATCTGAAAATAGTGTCAGTTTGTTCTTTGTCGGATTCTCTGTTTTCTTATACTAATTCACATCTAGTTTGTTGCTCCATTCTATGTCCTATGTCTATTTTCCTGTTTCTGAACTTTGCGCAACGTGCATTGTACTGTTATCCCTACGTGTTGGATACACCGTGTATGTTAACGCAGATTAACAGCAAACCAAACTCAATTTTCATGAGCCAGGAAGCCGAGAGTCTCCCGGTACAATTTTTTACAATTGTGAGGGAAGCTCAATAAAAGCATTGAGTGAAACTATAAACAGAACAGAAAATAAAATATGCATTAGCTCTAAATGCACAGAATAAACTTCTAATATCAGAAAACATAAATTTGAATTAACCTTAGCTGTTGTTAAGAAACAGTCACATTAGCAATCATTACTATGCAAAAAAACTTTTGGGACATGTCTAATTACTGGAATAAACACATTTAAAGAACGATCTCTAAATAAATGCTAATAAAACATATAACACCAAACACAACACAGATTGAACTTACAGCCATTTCTTTCGGAGGTGTTAGATAAGATTGACGACACAGGAGGCGAAGTTTGTACATTAATAGGCAGGCTTTCTCTCCACAAACACCTGTTCCTAACTGCCTCTGCTACCCACAATGCACTGCTATCTCAAAATTAGCCTTCAAAATAAAACACAGATGAACCAATACTATAGAAGTTTTTAAACTAAATTATCAAGACATATTTCTAACTTCTAGCTTTGGGCAGATCACTCCCCGCCTGGCATTACCGACGCCACTACGTTTCATCAGTCACTTCCGTATCTAAGAGCATAACAACATCTGAGATGGGACGCAAGTAAGTCTTAGAGATGCCCTGGAATGATGTCCTCACTTCCACCTTCCTGACTTTTCTGTCACTGGTGGAAAAGTGGTTGTGATGATGACCATTGTCCATTTGTTTCTGTGTACTTGAGTTTGCTTTAACAACACAATGTCACCTGGCTGAAGGTCACGGTGCAATCTATGCCACTTGTGTCTTTATTGGAGGGTGTTGAGATATTTGTTCCTCCAGCAACTCCAAAACCCATTGGCACTTGCTTCCACTGACTTTTGAGCATGTCTTTTCCACAAAACATTTCCTGGTGGAGAAGGAACTTGTTGCTTCTGGGTCAATATCATTGCAGGACAAAGTAGGAATGGTGAGGAAGGATCCGTTGAGATAGGAAACAAGGTTCTTGCATTGACTATAGACCATACTTCAGCCATTAGGGTACAAAGAGGCCTGTCACGATAAATCAATAACTCATACAATAAATTAAAACTATCAACGTCATTTTAATTATCGGCTTTATCAATCAATCAATCAGTCACATTTTATTTGTATAGCACATTTCAGCAGCAAGGCATTTCAAAGTGCTTTACATCAAATCAAACACAAAAACACAATGCAACATAGAATCAACAATCAAAACACAATATCAAGTCAGATTCCATCAATAAATTTGCAATTGATTATGTTTCTAATAAAACTCTAAACAAGTGGGTTTTTAGTTGAGATTTAAAGGAAGTCAGTGTTTCAGCTGTTTTACAGTTTTCTGGAAGTTTGTTCCAGATTTTTGGTGCATAGATGCTGAATGCTGCTTCTCCTCGTTTGGTTCTGGTTCTGGGGATGCAGAGCAGAACCAGAACCAGAAGACCTGAGAGTTCTGGAAGGTTAATACAACAGCAGCAGATCTTTAATGTATTGTGGTGCTAAACCATTCAGTGATTTATAAACTAACAACAGTATTTTAAAGTCTATTCTTTGAGCTACAGGGAGCCAGTGGAGTGACTTTAAAACTGGTGTTATGTGCTCTATCTTCCTGGTTTTAGTGAAAACACGAGCAGCAGCATTCTGGATCAGCTGCAGCTGTTTGATTGATTTGTTGGACAGACCTGTGAAGACGCCATTACAATAATCAATACAACTGAAGATAAACGCATGGATGAGTTTCTCTAGATCTGGCTGATACATTAGTCCTTTAATCCTGGAAATGTTCTTCAGGTGATAGAAGGCTGTCTTTGTAACTGTCTTTATGTGGCTCTGAAAGTTAAGGTCAGAGTCCATCACTACTCCCAGGTTTCGGGCCTTATCGCTGGTTTTTAGTTGTAATAACTGAAGCTGTGCATTGACTCTAGATCTGTAACTCTAGATCTATAACTCTAGATCTATAACTCTAGATCGTTCCTCTTTAGGTCCAAAAATAATAACTTCAGTTTTGTTTCTGTTCAGCTGGAGGAAGTTTTGGCACATCCACACATTTATCTGTTCTAAGCATCTGTTCAGTGATTGGATGGGATCAAAGGTCACCTGGTGACATCGTAATGTAGAGCTGTGTGTCATCTGCATAGTTATGGTAGCTAATATTATTTCCTGTTATAACCTGAGCTAGTGGGAGCATATAGATATTGAATAAGAGGGGTCCTAGGATTGAACCTTGAGGTACCCCACATGTGACCTTTGACCTCTTTGATGAGAAGTTTCCAATTGAAACAAAGAAAACCCTGTTCTTTATGTACGATTCAAACCAGTTAATCTCTGGACCGGAGAGTCCGACCCAACTCTCCAGTCCATTCAGTAATATGTCATGGTCAACACTGAGGTCCAACAGAACCAGAACTGTGGTTCTCCCACAGTCCGTATTTATATGGATGTCATTGAACACTTTGACTAGGCCACTCTCTGTGCTGTGGTGAGATTGGAAACCAGACTGGAAGGAGCCAAAGCAGTTGGTTATCGTTAGGAAGCTATTTAACTGTTTACACAATTTTTTCAATAACTTTGCTGATGAATGGGAGGTCAGAGGTCAGAGGTCGGCCTGTAATTCTGCATTAGTGATTTGTCTAGATTGTTCTTTTTTATCAGTGGTTTGATTACTGCTGTTTTCAAAGCCTGGGGGAAAACGCCTGATGAGAGCCATGAATTACTATTTGGATCAGATCAGTAGCAACAACAGGCAGAACTTTCTTAAAGAAATGTGAGGGTAGGACATCCAGACAGCAGGAACTGGAGCTGAGTTGACTTATAATTTCCTCTAGGGTTTTATAATTAAGTAGTTGAAATTGGGTCATTTTTCCTGTATTTGTTTTGTTTGGGTTCAGTGTTGGTTCTGACTTTATAGTGGATGTGCAGATTAATCCTCTGATATTTTTTAATTTTCTCTGAAAAGAAACTGGAAAACTGCTTGCAGGCAGCATTAGACTGAAATTCAGGTGGTAACGTGATAGGAGGGTTTGTGAGTCTGTCAACTGTTGCTAATGAAGCTGGAGCATTGTTAATGTTTTTGTTTATGACATCTGCAAAGAAAGCCTGTCTTGCATGTTTGAGTGTTAAATGATAGTAACGTAGTTTTTCTTTATAGATATCATAATCAACGTGAAGTTGAGTTTTACGCCATTTCATTGTCTTGCAGATCTAACTGTTTGTGCATTTCTCCATGGAGATTTCTTCTTACCAGACACAACCTTCATTTTAATTGGGGCAATAGAATCAATGATATCTGAAACTTTAGACCAGGGGTTTTCAAAGTATGAAAGGGTGAGCCCCCCTCCAAGGAGCACAATGCCTGCTGCGCCCCCCCCACACATGAGCTCCATGTCACAGTTCAGTTGCAATAACTCCCACCTTCAGCCCCGCTCTGGCCAAAACCAGTGATGGCATAGTTACTTTGAAAAGGTAACTTTAATCGGAC
This sequence comes from Gambusia affinis, assembly GCF_019740435.1. Taxonomy (NCBI): domain Eukaryota; kingdom Metazoa; phylum Chordata; class Actinopteri; order Cyprinodontiformes; family Poeciliidae; genus Gambusia; species Gambusia affinis. Next base: position 341,567 of record NC_057883.1, read on the forward strand.
TACTGATTACTCCTTGAAAAAGTAACTTAGTTATATTACTGACTACTTGATTTGGAAAGTAACTAAGTAACATTAAAAGTAACTTTTTAGTTACTTTCAGCAGCTGCTGACAACAACGCTCCGCCTCCTGTGAAAATCACATTGAGCTTTGCTAATACTTAATTGTCAGCTATTTTATAATGGTAACATCAACAATGTGTCTCCACTGATAAGGTTGAACTGAAGAGGAGATTGTACAAAAAAAACAAAAAACATGGGTAATTTGTGTGGTTCACTGTTGTATGGAAAACTCTAAGAAGGATTTTAAAGCCCTCTCTCCCCCCAGCCTCCAGATTCTGCGTTACGGCCCTGCGTTTGGTGTCAGCGCACAGAGCTCCTCCTGCAGCTCCACAGCTCAGATGGTTGCACAGATTTGTGACACTTACCGTAATATTAATAATTATAACGGTGCTAACTTGCCATTATAATTATTGCCAACTACGGACACGTTTATTCGTGGCTGTTTTCACGTTTATTGCGCTGTTCATATTGGTCTCGATGTTTGCGGTTTTCTGGAGCGCAACGTGAAGCTCGACGTCTTTCAGAGGTAATACATTAACTTGACATTAACAAAGACACAGCGGGACGGATCATCCGGAAAATGATGAACAAGGAGAGACTGAGTAAGACTCCCTTAATGACGGACAAATTCTGTGATTTATTGAGTCTCTGCTTATTTCCAACCCCAAATGAGTAACTTCACGTTCAAAAATGAGCCCAAAAAGGAGCAACCAGCAACTCGTAAAATTTTCAAGCGACTTTAAAAAAACAAAAAAAGCCCAAAGCCGCTTATAATAATCGGACTTGTCGACAGAAACTCAAACTAGTTCCAGTTTTTCCACCAACAAAATGCGCATCTCCCTCCATTGTTTACATTTCTGTCGCACAGAGACGTCATCGGTCACTCGACAAGACGAGTAGAGGAAATACGATTAAATAACAAAAGAAGACAGTAACGCACAGTAACGCAAAAATGATTTTGATAAGTAACTGTAGTCTGACTACTGGATTTGAAATAGCAACGCGTTAGATTACTCGTTACTGAAAAAAGTGGTCCGACGTCAGTAACGTTACTGACATCACTGGCCAAAACATCCTCTAAGGTGGGAAACATTTCCACTGATCCCCGCTCCACACGCGCACCCCACAGTACCAACTTTTTCCTAAATCCACAGAGTTGATCGTGTATGCGTAAAGACGCGTTTCTCTCACATCAGTAGACAGCAAGCAGATAGCTTTTCCGGTTTATTTTTTCCCTCGCACCGCGCCTCCCCTAAAGTGCTCTGGCGCCCCCCAGGGGAGGCGCGCCTCACACTTTGAAAACCGCCGCTTTAGACAGAAAATCATCTACCAACTTATCTACGTCATTACAGCTTAAAGATGAGGAGGAAGAGTAGATTTGATTAAATGTTTCTGCTGTGTTTTCAGTGAAGAACGTTTTGTGATGGTTGCTGTTTGTCCAAGTGGATTAAAGCAGTGGTCCCCAACCACCGGGCCACGGACCGGTACCGGTCCGTGGACCAATTGGTACCGGGCCGCGCAAGAAATAATAAAATATTTCCGTTCTATGTATTGAGTCTGGAGGAGCTTTTATTTTGAAAATCGTACACCGGATGCCGAGGGTTGAGTCTTGCGACAGCTCTTGCGCATGCACCCCCCCCCCCCCCGGTCCGTGAAAATTTACGAAGGCTTTGACCGGTCCGCTGTAATAAAAAGGTTGGGGACCACTGGATTAAAGGATAAACAACTTTCAAAGATAACAGGAAGTGATCCGACAGGGCGACATCAGTTACAGAGACATTGGAAATATTCACACCCTTACTGATAATCAGGTCCAGTGTGTGTCCTTGAGTGTGTGTTGCTTGTTTGACATGTTGTGTTAGACCAAAAGTCTCTAAGATATTAGAGAGCTTTTTAGCCCGTCTGTCTTGGGGGTTGTCAACATGAACGTTGACAACCCCCATCTCTTCTGGCCTTTTTCTCTTTCTGTTGATGACACTGAATGAGAAAAGGCTTAATTCCGGTGCTCTCCACTGACCCTCCGTTCCTTATATCCTCAGTGTAATGTCCAGTTCACACTACACCATCTTAGAGCTGTCAGCTGATTGTCGGTCCATTTTCAAAGCATGAGAGATCACACATTACCCGACAGAAATCCTAGGTGTAATGTTCGATCGTGTTCGATCGTGCCGTGTGGTGTCCAACAATGAACACAAAATAATGGCTACAAGTCCAGTTAACTAATTGTAAAACCAGGCATTAATCAATGCTTTACCTGCAATGCATGTGGCTCTAGTGTCAGTGTAACATCCTGACTGAATGAAAATCATTATAACCTATTTATGTCACGTTAACATAAAACAGCTGAGAAGTTACCGGGTTCATCAACTGTGTAGCAATTTCACTCCAACTCCTCCCATCGTCATTTCTATATTCTTTGCACAAAATGTTTTATAAACATTAATGTTGTTTCCACATATCATCTCCAATGTCCACTGGACTTCGGGTTGGGCTGTGTCAGCTGTTTGGGATTCCCCTCTGTAATTTCCCCTCAGAAACCAGGAGGAGAATCCGGCTTTCTGATTGGCTACCTGTCACATTCAACAGACTGCGTTAAGCCCCCAGTCGGGGAAAACCCCTGATTTAGATCGGAGTGGCCACAACGATCTACTGTAACACACCACACACTACAGGATGATCGGTTATGAAATCACAAGCGACAATCATAGAACGATCAACGTTCTAAGATTGTTGTAAGGGGAAAATGTAGGTGTGAACTAACGTGTAGTGTGAACTATTGCATCAGGTCAGGTCAGATGCGTCCATCTTCTCTATTTAAATCTAATGATTACTGAAGGGCAATATGGTATACAGACAAAATATTCTGCACTCTTTTGGTTGAATGCAGTATTTATTTCCTCTTTGGTATTTTTATTCAAGTACATTTTTGTTTTGTTTTTGGTTGTTTTGTTTATTTTATCAGTTCCAGCGTTAACTGTTCTTTTGAAAATAAAGTGTATCTATCTTTGGCAGGACATCACATGCATTATTACGTCATTTCCATTAAATCCGTGTAAAAAGGTCTTCAAACAATATTATCGTTTATCGCAATAATTTTGAGACAATTGATCACTCAGCAAAATTTGTTATTGTGACAGGCCTAGGTGCAAAGCACTTCATATGTCAGACAGGTGTGTTTGTTCAGCAGGAACATGGAATCCAGTATTCTGCAAGTTACACTCCAGTCATTCTTTCCCAGACACCACCCATGTAGGAGGCATGTGGGGGATTGAAATCCTATGTGCAACCGTTAGCGTGAAGATAGTTGACAATGTTCAGAGGGTTTTTGCTTGCTTGTGTCATTCCAAGCTCCACACTCGCTGCAATGAAGTTGGTACCCCTATCTGATCGCATTTTTTTTTTTGCTGTACCTTGTATTGCAAAGAATCTGTGTATTGGGTTTATGCAGCTGGAAGTGTCCATGGATTCTATGACTTCAATATGTACACCTCTTGTGGTCACACACGTAAAAGGTATTGCCCACCTCTTACTTTTTGCTGCTCCTCCTCGTGTGCGTCAAGTAGCCACTGACCAGGGGCCGAACACGTTTAACCCGACATGCGAAAATGGAGGACAAGTATTGAGTCTCTCAGGTGGAAGATCTACCATCTTCTGAGTCTCTAGTTTTCCCCTGAGTTTCTTTTACGTTATGCAATGGTGGATAACAGACGAGACCAGTCTTTTGCATCCACAGACCAGCTTGCCTAATTGCACTTTCTGTGAACTGCCTTCCTTGATGCACAATCATGGTATGATAGTGCAGGACAAGCAACTTTGACACATGATGTTTGCTTGGGAGAATGATTGGATTCTTCGTCCAATGAAGCATGTTTGAGGCGGCCTCCTTGACACCTTCTATGACACCTTCATCCATATAAGGGTCAAGAGTTACGATGGAGCTTGAGCTATGGACTATTTGATTGGCTTGGAGAGAAGTGTATTCATCAGGAAAAGCATTCTTCTGAACAGACTGGAGATTAAGGGGGGGTATTGGGGGGTATGCGCTCGTTGTAAGGACCGATGCCGTTGTTTCTTACAACGGGGGCAGGGGTGCGCGTTGTAAGGACCGAGGTCGATGCCTCATTCTGCGGCATGTTGTCGTGCAAGACGTAACCGACAGCATCCGTTTTGGGATTTTCAAAATAAAGCTCCTCCAGACTCAGTACATAGAATGGACACATTTAATTATTTCTTGGCCGGCCTGGTACCAATTGGTATCGGTGGTTGGGGACCACTGCTCTGAACCACATTGTGTCCATGAGCTGGGATTCAGGTATTGACCTGGTGGCTAGATCGGCTGGGTTCTTCTCTGATGTGACATAGTGCGACTGCTCATGGGATGTAGAGTGGCGTAGTCTGTGAACTCGATTATGCACGTAGACATAAAAGCGCTTTGCATCGTTGCACACGTACCCAAGAACTACTCTGCTTTCACAGTAGAATTTAACAGCGTTTGGTTTGTGGTCAAGTTCTTCCAGCATGAAGTCTGCTATCTCCACTCCTAGAACTGCTCCACAGAGTTCCAGGCGAGGTATTGTAGGTTCTGGTTGTGGTGAAAGTTTTGCCTTTCCAAGCACAAGTCCAACCTCACACTGTCCCACTGCATTGACTGCTTTCAAGTATGCTACTGCTGCAGTAGCCCAGCTTGAAGCGTCACAAAAAACACACAATTCAGTGTAGGTGGACTTGGAAAGGGAGACTGGCACATAGCAGCATGGCACTCTGAGGCTGCTCAGATCTTGGTGGGATAATTTTTATGTTTCCCATGTGTCCATTTTATCTGCAGGTAGAGGAGCATCCCAGTTTTCAACTCCATTTGAGAGTTCATGTAGCAAAAGACTGCCTTTTATTGTGACTGGAGATGCAAGTCCCAAGGAGTCAAAGATACTGTTAATTACTGAGAGAACCCCGCGGCAGGTGTAGCGTTTGTCTTTAACAGCTACCTTGAATGTGAATGTGTCAGTGTCTATGTTCCAGCACATTCCTAGGCTTCTCTGATCTGGTAAAGGGTCATACCAAGACTCAAGTCTTTGATGCCAGAGGCCAGATCTTCTGATTTGAAGGCTTGCATGACTGAGACACTGCAATTTTGTGAAGCTTGAGGTTGGACTTAGCCAGGGATTCAAATGTTCATTTGAGCAGATCGATGGCTGCTGATTTAGTAGGAATCGAAATCAATCCATCATCCACGTAGAAGTGTCTCTCAATAAAGTGTCTCGTATTTGTTTCAAACTTTGTCTCGCCTTTCTGAATGGCTCTTCGTAGGCAATAGATGGATATTGCCGGTGAAGGGCTGTTACCAAAAACATACACCTGCATACGGTACTCCTGCACCTCCTTTGACAAGTCATTGTCTTTATGCCACAACAACCTCAAATAATCTCTGTGGTCTGGTGAGACTAAAAATCTGTAAAACATTTGCTGGATGCCAGCAGTGGCTGCAATGAGCTCTTTCCTAAACCAAATCAGCACAAGAAGGAGGGTATTATTAAGATCTGGGCCCGTTAGCAGTAAGGAGTTGAGTGACACACCACACTGCTCTGCACTAGAGTCGAAAACTACCTATATCTGGACGGGCTTCTGGGGATGGGCAGGTACCAGCATTCAGTGTTGTCGACGGTGGGTGGAGCAATCTCTGCATGATGGTTCTTGAACAGCTTGTCCATAAACTCTGAGAATTGTTCTTTCATTTGGGGTTTGTTGTTTAGGTTGTGTCTCAGTGAGCTGAGTCTAGACAGTGCTTGATCTCTGTTATTTGGAAGTGGCAAGCGAGGGGACTTGAACGGTAAAGGAGCGACCCAGTTGTTATTTTCATCCTGATGAACTTCCTTTTCCATTATCTTTAGGAACGTCTCATCCTCAGAGGCTAGGGCACGCTGGTTGTCATTCTCTGTGCGCTCGAAAACTTTCTCTCCAAGCTTTTCTTCTGCTGCATGAAGTTTTGAGTTGTGTTTAACAAGGTTATTCTTGTGCTCCCCGCCGTAGCATGGTTTTTCTTTGAGGCTGATGCTATTAGGACAAGGAGTGAAGAGAAATGGACATCCATTGGAGAGAATGTGCGTTTTGTATATGTTGACAGTTGGCTTATGAGCGTTGAGGCATACTTACCCCACAATTACCCAACCCAGATCCAGGCACTGGGCAAAGGGAGCGCTGGGATGTCCATTTACTTGTTTTCGTGCTTTGTGATTTCTCTGCATAGTAAAAGTGCTATCTCAGCATCTGGATCATACTTTGGTATGAGAAGAGCGAGGTGTTTCAAATGAGCATGGGCCAGAGCAACTTCAGGCGTAGGTATTTCATCTCTATTAAACACTATCTCGTCACATTCAATGAGAGTCTTTTTTTTTTTTGTTTACCTCCTACAGCGAGTTCCTGTCGGGGAGCATATTGATGAGGAAAGGCAGACTGACGTAAACCTGTTACAACAACGGAAAGCTCCCTGTATACTGACGAGCGAGATTTAAAAGTCCTGGTACCACCGTTGCATACCGGACCACATGCAGCACCATGGGTGATACCACATCAACACTCTCTATTGTGGTATCACCCATGGAATGATTTCGTCATTTAAGTGGCTTCATTTTTCTTGGGGATACACAGTGATCATGATTTTAGTAATTACATGTTTATAAGAGCGATATGCCATTGTCCTTCCCAGGAAGCATGCAGCATCCAGACCAACATTAAAACACTTTTCCTGTGAACGCCCCACGGGTGGGCGGTACCACACCCGTTGAGAAATGCTAGCTTAGAGTAGCTCATTGATATATTAATATAGTAGCCAGGTAGTACAATAGTACTAGCTGGCTATAACGTCAAACATCCAGATGTTTTAAGTTTTATTTTCAAACATTATGAAGACAAAAAAACCTCAAAAACGTACAGAGCCAATCATGAGAATCAACACATTTACAGTTAAAACTCAGTTTCACACAAATACAAAGATGCTAGCATAAATATTTGGCTGTTTGTTACGACTGGCTCAAGGTCATAACAAAAACGGGAGACCATGCAGTGGTTAAAGTGCATAAAAGGAATATTTATTAATAATAACAACAATGGTTTGTGGATGTCAGTATCAGTGGTGTAATGCAAATGCATGGATGTGGTCTGTGAGTGCATGTGGAAGTGTTGAAGTGCAAAAAAAAAGACAAACTCAAATGTGCAAAAGGAAGGGAGCTGAGGCCTGGCACCAAAACACCACAAGCATCAAGCAGCAGAGTGGACACTGAAGGCGACCCAGAAGCTGGAGACGTCCAGGTTTAAATGCTCTGTCCTCCAAATTAACAAATCAGTAGCACCTGTAAAGGGAAGGAGCACAAAGACAGACAACAAGACACCTGCAACCAAGCCCATAAGGCCCAAGGCCGTAACTGGACCATTCCAGGTCGTTGTCGAGATAATTTTCTATTAATAGCGCCAGAAATCTTTTGATAAACATTACATTACCAAGAGACATGAAGACAATACTTTTATCTTGGCTTTTTTCTGTTCGCCCCTTTTTTCTCTGTCGCTGAAGGATAAGTCTGTTTTTGCAACATTTTTTTTCTTATCTTCAGCTGGTGCTTTGAATATGCACTCCACATTGCACGGCGTGGCCAGAGTAGGTCAAGGGCAATTTATTTTTTCTTTTTGCCCATATAAGAATTATTTTTACATGATCAAATATATATTACTGTAAAAAAAAATCCTAACTTTATAATGAAATTGTGTTTTTGTTAGTATAATAATGATATAGTATGGGTGTATCTCCATCTGAGATCCTCTTCTTGCAGGTTTTGCATGTTTCACTTTGTATTTTGTTGAATATTTCATAATTGATGTATCCAAAAGAAATTACTTGTGGGACCATATCTGCTTTGAGCATTTTTTTGTCTTTTGTTTCCCCCCTCTTTTTTTGTTTTATTTTTAAATTTTGATAATTTGATTGGTTGTGCTGTAGCTTATGCACACATACATACGGATTGTGGAAAAACAGAGGGACGGTCTGCCTTTGTTAATACGGAATGGGTGTAATGAGTTAATGGGGCCCGCTTTACAAATATATGTTGTAAACTTTGGATTTTGGGTAAAAAAATATCAAGTTTTTTCATGTAAACAGCCTCAAGTCCCAAGTTATTGATGTAAAAGTCCACATCTGAACATTTTTTCAAACTAAAATTAGAGGACATTTGGCATTATGCTATACTATACATATATAGTAGTTGGAAAACAAAAATCTGTTAACTTACCCTGCAACATCTGGGCCACCTGTTTTCCTTCAGCTGCAAGGCGGAAATCCTTCTCACCACATTTGCAGCCTTCCTCCCACTGCGCCCTTTTTTGGACATCTCAAAAAAATCGAAATCAGACTGTAAACAAAAAAAAACAAAAAACTTAGCTGTCTCTTCTTCTTTGTTATTCTTTTGTCATGGAAAAATAACATCTCATGTTGTGGTAGCACGGTAACGAAGAACAGCACAAAGCACATGGAGGCGGTGTGCTATAACCCCCACTGCCAGGAGGTGTCACCCAGACACAGACCAATCCGGGTCTGTGGAAACGGGTTTACTTTGTCATAGAGCCGATCCAGGCCGGGCTGAGTAGAGCAGATCTGCTGAAGTGGAAAAGAGGCAAAAGATAACAGTGAAATGATCAAACAGGGCAACATCAATTACAGAAACCTTAGAAATATTATCACCCTTAGTGATAATCAAATCCAAAACATGTCCTCGTTTGTGTGTTGGCTATGTAAGATGTTGAGTCTGACCAATGTTTTCAAGTATATCACACAGCTTTTTTGCCACTCTGACCTTGGGCTTGTAAGCATGGATGTTGAAATCTCTCACAATTATTGAACAGTTATAATAAATACACAGTTCCTCAAACCTCGGTCTAAAACCTTGGGTTTGATTTTAGACTGCTGCAAGTAGTTTTTCTGTTTTTTGTTCATTTTCTTTTAATCACAGACCTCATTTTGAGGTCATTCAAACTGATAGTCATGTTTTTGACCAGTGGGCTGGGATTCAAATCCAGGACCTTCTTGCTGCAAGGCAACAGTGCTACCCGAATTTCAGAATTTCTAACTTTTGTTTGGCCAGATCATTTGCTCCAATATGAACAGTATTCAGCTGATCAAAGGTTAGAGAGAGAGTATTTTTTTCTGTTATATGAGACACTGTGTCATTGGGAAAGGAGAGTACTTTTGTGCTCTTATTATTGCAATGACTGTTTCTGTTTATTGCCTCATCATCGACAATAAGCTCTTTTGGTATGTCTTCTGTTTTCTTGGTGTTCATTTCGGAGGGTGAATGTGTTGATCTTGCCTCATACCTCTTGTTGATGTGTGAAGGTGAGGTTTTCAGTGGAATTCCCATGCAATAAGAATGTGTTATGGCTCATGGGTTAGTATGGTTTCAGTTGGTTGCTTATTTTCTTTGGTGCAGCAAGTGTTGAGCTTGAATGTGGAGCAGTTGTTGATAACAGGGGGATATTATGGCTCAAAGCTGGCCATGGTGATTTGTATAAGTCAGGGGTTCTTCTTCTGTTAGTCATCTCATCAGATTCAAAATGTGAAACTTTTCTGTTGGCTTATCTCCAGAGAGTTCCAGGGTGTGGTGCATCCAACCTCTCTGTTGTCTTAAAGAAGAGTTGTTTAATTTCAAGAATATTTAAATCAATATTGACCTCTGACCGCTGAATCTTTATTTCAACTGATTGAAGTGTTTGTTGATGACACTGGTGTCTGGGACATCAGCAGTCCAAGACTTATCCAAGATTTTAAAATCATCCAAGATTTTAAATACAAGGTCCTGACAAGATGGAACAAAGTCTGGGTTTTGTGTATTTTTGACTTTTTGTCTTTAATTACTTGCAAATAGACCAAAGTCTTTAACATTTTCTAAAGAAATGTCCAAAGCCATTGTATAAAATCAAATGTTTGATCAGCAATGATTTAATCCTTGAAATTTATTGAACATATTGATTTTTCAGGGATGACAATTCACTTGAAATGACTGACTCTTCTACCACAACTGTCGATGTGACCAGTGCAACTAAAATGTAAACAGACAAATGTTTTCTTTTCTCCTGAACATCCAGGTTTCCTCTCCATAATCTGCCTCTGCTGTCTCAGTGGCTGAAGGCTTGCGGCCGGGGGAACTGGCATCCTCGGCTCTGGTCCTCCATTTGTTCTGCCCATTTCACAGAGAAATGCTATGACAGGAGTGGGGAAAAACACACCCTCCTTCCAGAAGCCGTGCCCACGCTAAACATCCACAACGACTCAAAGGTGAGACACATAGAGGCACAGATGTGACTAATTTCTTTCATCTGAGCACACAGCCTGTAACAGTTCTACTTCCATCATCTCAGGCAGATGGTTTGACCTCACCACCAGCAGGGGAGGAAGTATGTAGCCAAGTGGGGAAACTTTTGCCATAGATTGTATTATGTGATAAAATTTCAATAATAATGTTCTGTGTGAACAGGCCTTTTTTGCAAAATATAATGCAGTGGAGCTCTACATCAGCAGACGCATTTACCCTCCTGGACTAACCTATGTAGAGAAGAACACCTTCAGGAGGTTCTGCAAAAGATACACTATCATAGGTGAGGAATCACCGTCTCCAAAGATCATCTTCATCATAAGGGTCCTGCAATTTCCCATCACTCTTAGTGTTTTCCACATCTTTATGTTTACCTGAGATGATTTCCTGATCTATACTTACTTAAGTAAAAAATTTATACTGTGTAGAACAGCATCCAGTTTAGAGTCTCTCTGTTCCATTTTAGATAACTGACAAGTTACAGCTCTATCAAACCTACTAGATTAAAGATGTATCACTAAAAGTGGTGCCTTAATCATCTAAAGTGGTGTGCTGAATTCTTTTTCCCAGTTGCAATAGTCCATCTGGTGTAAAGGTTGTCAAACAAAATGGATCCCAGAACTTGACTAACCTGGACACGGGTCACTGGGTCCCCTTCTATAGTCAGGCTTGGAGGTGGGGGACATTGGTGAGTTCCTGGTGGCGGGGCTTTAACCCATCCCCATCTGGGGATTTAACCCGGCTGGGCATAGCCTGAAGAGGAAATATGGGTCCCCTTTCCCATGGGCCCCCCACCTGTGGGAGGGACCAAAGGGGTCGGGTGCAGTGTGGGATAGGTGGTGGCCGAGGGTGGAGACTGTGGCAATCCGTTCCTCGGCTATAGAAGCTGACTCTCAGGACGTGGAATGTCAACTGACACATCAGTTCAGGAGTCTGAACTGATGTGTCAGGTTGAGAGGTTCCAGCTGGAAATTGTCGGCCTCATCTACGCATGGCTGTGGTTCTGGAACCAATCTCCTTGAGAGGAGGTTGGACACTCTTCCACTCTGGAGTTGCTCATGATCAGAGGCTCAGGGCAGGAGTGGGCATACTTCTTTCCCCCCCATTTTGGTGCCTGTACATTGGGGTTTACCCCGGTGAACAAGATAGTAGCCTCCCTCTGACTACAAATGGGGGTACAGGTTCTGACTGTTGTTTGTGCTGACTTAGCAAACAACTTCAGATTGCCCATCCTTTTTGGAGACTTGGAAGAGGATATTGAAGAGTGGCCCTCTTGGGGATTCCTTTGGTCTGCTGGGGGCCCTCAACACTCACGTGGCAAGACCTGGAGGGATGTGGTTGGGAGGGGCGGCCTCCCTGATCTGAACCCAAGTGTTGTTCTGTTGTTGGACGTCTGTGGTTGCCATGGATTGTCCATAATGAACACCATGTCCTCCAGATCAATTTTAAAATCCTTAAATATTTGATCATGTATAACCAATGCAGACTAGGTTAGATAGTATACATCCAGCCTACTGCAAATAAATAGCTCATAATTTAGATTCAATCCTTTCATTTTATTACTTATAATAAAATGAATTATAAGTAATTCATTTTACTTATAATTCATTTTATAAGTAAAATGAATTATAAGTATTGATTTATACTTATAAATCAATATAAGTATATTGATTTATATATATATATATATATATATATATATATATATAGCTATGCCCTACCAGTAATCAGGTACCCTGCAGGAATAATTAGCTGGCCAAAGGAGGAGATACAGGCCACAGATGTTAAGACCCGGAAACTACTAACAATGCACGGAGGGTTCCACCCCAAATCCAGCACACTGAGACTCTACACGAACCGCAAAGAAGGAGGCAGAGGACTAGTGAGTGTGAGAACCACTATCCAAGACGAGACATCCAAGATCCATAGATACATCAGGGACAAAGCCTCAACAGACAATGTGCTCAGTGAATGTCTCAAACAATGGGGAACAGAACCTGAGGTGCCGGAGGAACCATCATGGGAGGACAAGCCCCTGCATGGGATGTACCACCGGCAAATAACCGAAGTGGCTGACATCAGAAAGTCCTACCAATGGCTGGAAAAAGCTGGACTGAAGGACAGCACAGAGGCCCTCATCATGGCCGCCCAGGAACAGGCCCTAAACACCAGAGCAATTGAGGCCCAGATCTACCACACCAGACAAGACCCAAGGTGTAGGTTGTGCAAGGAGGCCCCTGAGACAGTCCAACACATAACAGCAGGGTGCAAGATACTGGCAGGGAAAGAATACATGGAACGACACAACCAAGTGGCAGGCATAGTGTACAGAAACATCTGTGCAGAATATGGACTGGAACCCCCAAGATCAAAGTGGGAAACACCCCCAAAGGTAGTGGAGAATGACCGAGCTAAGATCCTGTGGGACTTCCAGATCCAGACAGACAAAATGGTGAGGGCGAACCAACCAGACATAGTCGTGGTGGATAAACAACAGAGGAAAGCCGTTGTGGTGGATGTGGCAATACCAAGTGACTGCAACATCAGGAAAAAGGAGCATGAAAAACTAGAGAAATACCAGGGCCTAAGGGAGGAACTGGAGAGGGCCTGGAAGGTGAAGACCACAGTGGTGCCTGTGGTCATCGGGACCCTCGGGGCAGTCACCCCCAAACTGGAACAGTGGCTACAACAGATCCCAGGAACAACATCAGACATCTCAGTCCAGAAATGTGCAGTCCTAGGCACAGCCAAGATACTGCGCAGAACCCTCAAGCTCCCAGGCCTCTGGTAGAGGACCCGAGCTAAGAGGAAGAAGAATCACCACCCGCGGTGGGTGAGAAGGGAATTTTTATTTTTTTTTTTATATGTGTATGTGTGTGGGACTGGGCTGGAAATGCAAAAAAAAAACCAAATATGCTCAGCCGGCTTTAAACCCAGACTAGCCCAGTCCGGCTCTGCAGTGCAAAAAGGGCTTGAGGGCCATTTCTCCACCCCACACCTCACACCAACTCATCCTTCCTACCCCTTGTTGCCATTAGTGATTAGTGGATTTTGTCATGTGCTGTGTACCAGGAACCAGGCCAAATTTCACCTGTGAGCTTCATTTTGACATCTGTGGTCCACATACACAAGGTCTCTTGCATGATGCATTAAGCTTAAAATTAATGCATCCTTAAGAGTCGGGACAAATAAAATCCACCTAGACTAATACAAGTAACAAATAATTGATACCAGTATTTTAGCTTCTCTGCTACAACACTGATGATTTGACCTGTTGACAGATGACAAGCTGCACATTGTGACAGGAGACCAGATGCGCTTGGTTCTGAGGAGTAGGCAGCAGGTTGAAACGGCTCTTTTGGACTTTCACAATGAACTTAACCACCTCAATGTCAACAAATGTCTCAGACTGCTCAACGAAAGGTTTTTACATGTTTATTTTTCCCTACATGTCAGAAAATACTTGTAGTTATCATGCAATCATTGTTCACAGTTTGATGTTTGACAGGTATTACTGGCAAACAATGAAGCCTGATGTGGTTCAGTGGATCAACAACTGTTCTCGGTGCAGCCTGAAGATTAAACAAAAGCCCTGTCGTCGAGCAGAGGCAGATAGATCTGAGACGCAGTCTCTGACTTCTGCACAACATTCCTCACACAGGTGATCTGGTTCCAGCTATTATATTATTGTTGAAGGCAGGAATATAAAACTCCCAACACCTCTGACAAGCCTAGAAAACTTCATTTTTACTGCATTATTCATGTACAGGCTGCTTTACAGGACAACAAAGTAAAACATAAAATACAGTAGTAAACATTTACGCATCTCATCAGATGCATTAAGATTAGGGGTTTATTGATACCAGTTTTTTTCAGACCAAGTATGAGTACTTCAGTTTAGGTACTCACCAATACCAAGTAATTAACGAATTAATACTCATAATCCACACAATAACTTTTGAAAACAAGTTCATTTTATTTAGAACAAGGTGGTTTAAAAAGGCATCTGCAAGTACCTAAATTGAAGTACTGGCTCTTGATCTGAAAAGACTATTTGTAGAATTTAAATCTACAGCCTGGCCTGAATTTTGGGTTAACCATTGGTTCATGTTCCACATGTTCCAGAGCTGTTCTAGCTGCCATGTCTGTTGTCGTCTCATTCCTGGTCTGGTAAAACTCACAATCACAGTAACAGTCTCGCAATAACACAATAACATTTCTACTTTACAAAACATAAAAAGCTTTGGAGTGCACCAGCTGAACCAGTGCTGCAGGATTATTCTCCCACTGAGGGGAGTGTGTGTGACAAAAATCAAGTAACATTCAGAGTCTTGCTGAATTCTGATCACTTCCGTTGGTGAAATGTTACGTGTTTCCAAAACTTTGTCATTGCAGAGAAACAGTTAAATGTGTTCAGCTTGGTGATGACATTATGTGGAATATCAAGACACAACCAATAATATGCAAATTAACACAAATGGTAAGCTAAGACTTGGTCAAACCAATAGCTGTCTTTTTCCTTTATTAGTCAATCAAACTTTAAAACACTCTCCATACTGTGACAACCTGCTTCTTGTACAGAACTGACTGCTTTATATTCCTCTCTCCTTTGGCCCCTACCATCCTCTCTCATTTTAAGATGAGCCCTGATCACGCCCAGTCTCTCCATGGATTGCCCTGATTGGTTCAAACGAGTTTCTTTCCTGTTTGTAAAGATGTCAGTTTCTCTCCAGAGTGTCGCATAGCAACAGCCACCTCCACCATTCTGTCAGCATACAGTCGCATACACAGAAGTCATTAAATTAAACCCAAGGCTGTTTTACCCCTCGTGTTTGTTAGCGTCTTTTGCGCTGCATATGGCTCTGGGTTGAGAGTTTTTTGCATTAGCACTTCTAGCCTGGTCCCAGCCTGCTCCCTGGAGCCCTAAGAGTTACGGTTCCAATGGAACCAGCCAGACGGGGCTGGTTTGGAGTCAGCTGTTAATTGGTGCATTGGAGAGGGATAGAGATGAGTTGTATTCCAGGGGCCTTGTGTAAAGTGTGCGTAAACTTAAACAATGAAACTGAACCTCATTTATTCTCACACTATCACACAAAATTAATAGAATGAAAATAAAAGTGGGAAATCCTCACTCAAATGTAAGTGGTAAATGTCTTCAGTTCTTGTCACATACCAATGTAACTGTCTGTGTGCCGAAGCTCATGAAATGCATGTTATCTGTGGGACACTTTCATTCTCACTGAAAACGAAAACGGGGTTTGGTCAGCAGATTAACTCCAAACATGTCAGGTTTGATTATTTTTAAGGCGGAAAAGACAACCACACATATATAAGTAGCTGCGGAAAGGTGTGCTGTGTAACTGACCCTTGACACTGCTGGAGCAGTGGACTCATCAGCTGTGTGTGTCAATCAATCAATCAAATTTTATTAGTATAGCACATTTCAGCATCAAGGCATTTCAAAATGATTTACATCAAATCAACCACAGAAACACAATGCAACATAGAATCAACAATCAAAACACAACAAGTAGTCAAGTTCCATCAGTAAATTTGTAATTGATTATGTTTGAAATACAATCCTAAACAGGTTGGTTTTTAGTGGGGTTTGCATCCATAAAAGGTTTACCTGTTACACCCCTATGGAACAAAATACCTGTTGCTATTTTTATTCCACTCACGCTCACACAGTTTAAAACCATGTAAACAGCCTTTCAAAGGGCTTCTAGCACCAGGATCCATACATCTCTTTCACTGAATGTCGAGCAGGGACTCCGCCGTCCCTCATGGATTTTAGTGCAATTCTATGGTTCCTGTTAGTGTCTAGAATTTACAGGGTTTGTGTTACGCGCAGTGATTCTCGGTCCCTCGCCGTGTTTCTTCGGCACGAGGCTCCATATACCTCTTTCACCTCTGTCACTGGTCTGAGCCGATCCCATAGATGGACGAGCCGGATGTGGCCATCTTGTGCTGGAGATCATAACAGAGATTCTATTTCTGTTCAGTACACATGGCTGTATGTGACACAGTCATATGTAACACAAACAGCTTCAGATCACTGAAGACCTAATGACAAAATATTTATGTTTAACATCATTTCCAGATGAGCTGAACTTAGCAGAAGTACTAAAACTAAGCAATAATTCATAAAAACTAAAGTGATTTTATTGACTTAGTTGGGAAAATAGTAAACATGAATTAATTATTATAATTATATTTCTCTGAACTTTGTTTTTATGTCCATCACCTGACTGTTTTTTTTCCATAGTGGGGATGGTGATGATGATGATGATGATGATGATGATGGTGACGATGACGATGATGGTGATGAATATGATGGCGGTGATAATGATGATGAAAGAGGCTGTATAGATGGGGTCGTAGAGGAGGAGCATACGCTGGAGTCCGTGGAGACAATGGTGGGTTTCTTCGTTCACCTTGATAAAGTAAAACTAGCAACAAATTGTACAGCAGGGTAGTGGTCTCTGAATGGCTACAATGATAAAAAGAAAGCAAAATAAAGGTGTAGTGACTACAATGACAATCTAATAACTCAAAGTGATCAAACTAAAAAGTTAATGTAACTCAGATATTCACTTGATACAGTAAAGGTTTCTGGTTTACACAGTTTCAGACAAATGTCCAAAATGCAGTTCTGTGTTGGTTTCTTCCAAGATTCCAGGAAAACTACATTGTACAAGTTCACAGGATTCTTTGCTGCTTTTCCTGCTCTGGGGCTTCATGTGTAAAAGAGTGTGCAGCTTTCATACCAAAAACTGGCGAACGGACAAATTGTGAAAAGTCCAGTGCCCAAAAATAATCAGATGTGTAATCAGGTGCGCAGGTATGAAAGGTGCACATACCTGCGCACCTTTACTTTATAAATCCCAATTTTGCGGTACATAGAGCGCAGCTTCTGGTCAGACCTGTCGCCACCCATAAATACATATTTAAATTAGTAGAAATACCTGGAAGGCTGTCACCACACAAAGCGGTAACCTTGGCAATGATCCTGTCTTTTAGCAATGTAAGTATTTATAATAATGGTTATTATACATTTAATTAAAATGTGCTTTCAGAGCACAAAAAATAAAAATAAAAATTCAAAATAGACAAAAAAAAGAAAAAGAGCTGTCCAAACGCAGGATTTAAAGAAAGATGGAGTGCCATAGATTTCTTTGCAGTGACAAGAGGGTGTGTGTATTTTATTAAATGGAAGAATCGTGTGTATAACTTGCAAATGTATAGAATGGAGGTGCCTTTCTTGAACCTGTTCAGCTGTCCAACTGTCTGCCAATTTGCTCTTGAACACAACAGATAGTGACGGTTCATTGCAGTGAACAAACATCAAGGCCACCTCAAGTATCGGATGTCACCTTTACTTTTTCTTTGGCGCTGGAGACACTCCTCAGCTATGTCAGCTGCCTTATTCAGATAATCTATGGGACTCTCATTAGCTCTGGGAAGTGTGCAGTAGAAGTCAGCAAGAGGCATGCATGAGTGTGTGATGTCACTGAAGTGTTTTTTGAGAATAGCATAAAGTGCTTCAGGCTGCTGTTCAACATTGAGCAAAGGGTCACTGTGTTTGTCTATCCTCACTACATCTCTGGCTCTTCCCATGAACTTGTCCATAATATATATATATATATATATATATATATACACATAGAGAGAGAGGAGTGTATTACCCCTCACATTTCTGCAGATTTTTAAGTTTATCTTTTCATAGGATAAGAGTGACAAAATGACGCTTTGACAACGAAAAGTAATCTGTGTGCAGCTTATATAATAGTGTAAATTTATTCTTCCCTCAAAATAACTGGATATACAGCCATTAATGTCTAACCTGCCAGTGACAACATATATATATATATATACATATATATATGTATATATATATATATATATACATATAAAAGTATATATATACATGTATATATGTTTTTTTTTTAACCCCTTCATATATGAAGGGGTTAAAAAAATCCTTTGTGTCAGGATTTTTTTCCAATTGATCACCTGTGGACAGTGATGGCATAGTTACTTTGAAAAAGTAACTTTAATCGGACTACTGATCACTACTGAAAAAGTAACTTAGTTATATTACTGACTACTTGATTTGGAAAGTAATTAAGTTACATTAAAAGTAACTTTTTAGTTACTTTCAGCAGCTGCTAACAACAACGCTCCGCCTCCTGTGAAAATCACATTGATCTTTGCCAATACTTAATTGTCAGCTATTTTATAATGATTAGATCAACAATGTGTCTCCACTGATAAGGTTGAACTGAAGAGGAGATTGTACAAAAAAACAGTACAAAAAAAAAACTTGAGTAATTTTGTGGTCCACTGTTGTCTGAAAAACTCTAAGAAGGATTTTAAAGTCCCCTCTCCCCCCAGCCTCCAGATTCTGCGTTACGGCCCTGCGTTTGGTGTCAAAGCGCACAGATCTCCTCCTACTGCTCCATGGTTGCACAGATTTATGACACTTATATTAATATTAATAATTAGAATGACGTTAGTTGCCATTATAATTATTGGCAACTCCGGACACGTTTATTCGTGGCTGTTTTCACGTTTATTGCGCTGTTCATATTGGTCTCGATGTTTGCAGTTTTGTGGAGCGCAACGTGAAGCTCGACGTCATTCAGAGGCGTAACCCGCCACTCATTAAATTTTCAAGCGACTTTAAAAAAATGAAGTCCAAAGCCGCTTATAATAATCGGACTTGGCGACAGAAACTCAAAATAGTTCCAGTTTTTCCTCCAACAAAATGCGCATCTTCCTCCATTGTTTACATTTCTGTCGCATAGAGACGTTGGTCACTCGACAAGACGAGTAGAGGAAATACGATTAAATACAAAAGAAGATAGTAACGCACAGTGATTTTGATAAGTAACTGTAGTCTGACGTTAGATTACTACTGAAAAAAGTGGTCCGACGTCAGTAACGCGTTACAAATTAACACGTTACTGACATCACTGCCTGTGAATCAGGTGATCAATTGTAATTTTCTCCAAATACAAAGTTGTTATTTGAAAAATGCATCAGTAGTATTGTTCTCTGATGTCACAGTATTTTTTTTTTTACCTGTCTACAGTAGAAGGAGGGACCGGGTCGGTTAGCATGCTGTTTTGTCTGTCGGCTATATTGGTTTTAACAAAAATAATTTCTTGCTTTTGCAGCTGATGGCCAGTAGAGAATCACTTCAGAATTCACTATGCAATACACTATTAGATAGTCTATTTTATGATGCATTAGTGTCCACGTGAGTGTCTGTGTGCATTTATAACAAAAATCCACAAGAAAGGGGAGGTGGAGGTGAAGTGGAGGTGCGGTGGAGGTGGAGGAGAGATGAAGTGGAGGTGAGGTGGAGGTGAAGGGGAGGTGGAGGTGAAGTAGAGGTGCAGTGGAGGTGAGGTGGAGGTGAAGTGGACGAGAGGTGGAGGTGAGGTGGAGGAGAGGTGAAGTGGAGGTGAGGTGGAGGTGAAGGGGAGGTGGAGGTGCGGTGGAGGTGCGGTGGAGGTGAGGTGGACGAGAGGTGGAGGTGCGGTGGAGGTGGAGGAGAGATGAAGTGGAGGTGAGGTGGAGGTGAAGGGGAGGTGGAGGTGAAGTGGAGGTGGAGGTGAAGTAGAGGTGCAGTGGAGGTGAGGTGGAGGTGAAGTGGAGGTGCGGTGGAGGTGAGGTGGACGAGAGGTGGAGGTGCGGTGGAGGAGAGGTGAAGTGGAGGTGAGGTGGAGGTGAAGGTGAAGTGGAGGTGAGGTGGAGGAGAGGTGGAGGTGAAGTGGAGGTGAGGTGGAGGAGAGGTGGAGGTGAAGGGGAGGTGAAGTGGAGGTGAGTTGGAGGTGAAGGTGAAGTGGAGGTGAAGTGGAGGTGAGGTGGAGGTGAAGGTGAAGTGGAGGTGAAGTGGAGGTGAAGTGGAGGTGAGGTGGAGGAGAGGTGGAGGTGAAGTGAGACCGAACCTCAGTAACTGAAACTGCAGCTTCAAGGAGAAGCTTTGTGGAAATAAGTGAAGCTGTGTGAGAGCAAGCGTTTAGGCACCCCACATGGTTGCCACAGGAGCTTGAAGGATTTGTCAGTCATGCATGAAAGACTGAAATCAGCAGTCTGTTTTTTGAAAAAAAATTTATGAGAGAGTAACATAATAAAATTATATAGGATTCAAAAAAAGGCGATTTTACATAAAATCTTTTTTGTGTAGCCAGAGTTAAAGAAATTTAAGTGCTTGTCGGTGACTTTTATTCTCATAAATGGTTCAGTGTCAGAGTCTTATTAAACAGTATTTTTTGGTGCATATGCTATGGCATTGTGATGCTTGTCATTGTAAGTTTCAAACTGTAAAGAGTCGTGCTAACAACTTTCTCTTGCTGGATATTCTGTCTCTAATCAGGTTTAGTAGGTTCTAATACATACAGTAGTTTGAGCTGGTAATCTATTCTGTGTTCTTGTCCTAACTGGTAATGAACATCTGATTTTATTAGTTTTTAAAAACTCATTAGAGCAGAGTTAATGTATCATCATGAAGCTGATACTTTTGTTTTGCCTCCTAATCCAGTCTCTGGAGACACCGCCATTCCCAGTTTCCTCCAGTACGCTTTCCCCCAATCCACAGCCAAGAATTCCCATACTTATCCATCTGAAAACTCCTTGTCAACTTCAGAACAAAGCATCTATCATTCTCCAACCCAGGATTCCCAACTCGACCTTTGTTGCCAGGATGTGGCCCAACAAATTGATGGCCACTGTACATTCTGACACATTCAGGAGCTGTGAGGTTCAATCCAGTAACCAGAGTCTGTCAAAGGATCCAACTGAACCCGAAGATCCCAAAGGAACAATTAGCTCTGAAAACATTATTAATGTGCATCATTTCATTAAAGAGCCGAGTACAGCTGGCACATCCTTCGTAGAGCCACATCCTCCTTCTGAACAAACTCAAACTCCAAATAACAGTCATGGACAAAAGACCAAAAAATCCAGAGATTCCCAGAGCCAGCGGCTCCAC
Organism: Gambusia affinis; assembly: GCF_019740435.1. Lineage (NCBI taxonomy): Eukaryota > Metazoa > Chordata > Actinopteri > Cyprinodontiformes > Poeciliidae > Gambusia > Gambusia affinis. The sequence goes on from NC_057883.1 coordinate 362,978, forward strand.
CAGTGTTCCGCAAAGAGAAAGAAAGGTACACAGGGAGACAGTTTCCTTCAAGGGAGTTCCAGCTGTGGTCTAGAGCCAGTTGTGGCCCCAAGCTCCAAACCCTGGCCTGTTTTCACCATCGCCAACTCTGCAGTGGCACAGGAAGCTCAACTACCTCCCAAAGTGGATGGGTAGGATACAAAACTACTCTTCTGCTGTATTTTGCACTTTTTTAGTGTCAAGTCATCTTTACACAACTTTCCTTTGCATTTGTGTGTATCAACAGTCCACCTGTGCGTCAGAAATCCAGAAGTCTTCAGGCCCGGACCATTATCCAGCAGTGCAGCCAGGCCAAAGTTAAGGTCAGACCAGCGGTAGATGGTACTGATGCTGATTGGGTCCAGGTGAGTGAGTGATTCTGTAATGGCTTCAAATATGCATAACATAAGTTTACATTTATGCACTGTTTTTATATTGACATTGATGAACACACACACACCTTCTCAGGGGTGTATTCATATACAGGCACAACTCCATAGTTTTATGTATAGTATTAACCATTTCAGTAAAACTTACATTTTTTACATTTTAGGTATTTTATTGTAAATTCAATAAACTTTGACAAATACGTCATTGTCAAACATTAGCTTCTGCTATGGACAGTAAACAATATGTGAAACTGCCTTAATACACAACACATCGGAACCAGAAAATGTGAAAAAACTATATATACTATGTAAATATACAATAAATATTATTATAATTATTTAATCATCTTTGTTTCTGTATAACATATTGTATTATATTGTATATGTATAAATATGTATTGATATTACTAAATAAATTACACACACAGACGTATATATTTTTCTTTTTTTTTCTTTAACACAGTTGTGTTAGAAATAATAGCAGTCCCACATCACTGTTTTTGTTGGAATTTCAACTTTTACACTTTAGAAGTTTTTTGAAGGTAAATGGTAAATGTAAATGTTTAGAAAACCAACAGGCATAATCAAAAAATAGCAGTGCTGAGTTCAGTTGGTGAGGTCAGTGATTGGGTGAAAACAACAGATATTAAACAGGTGACCCTCATGTAAAGACCAGAGCAACTGGAGCAGCTGGATGTGGATTTGTTTGTGAAAAACAGAGGAACATGGATCATTCAAGACAATGTTCAGAAGAAGAGTGTTCTTTGATCAAAAAATTAACAAAAGAGGGGAAAACCTATAAAGAAGTGTAGAAAACAATAGACTGTTCAGTTAAAATGATATCAAATGCTTTAAAATGGCAGGCAGGCAAAACCAGAAAGTCCAGGAAGAAAAAGAAAAACAGCTATTCAAATGGCAACGGCTCAGCCAATGATCAGCTCCAGGAGGATCAAAGAAGATCTGTGATTGGCTGAGTTCTGCAACAATCAGACAACATCAATCTGGAGCCAAGCTGCCAGCAAGAAGCCCCCACAAAGTGCCATTGTTAAAAACAGACATGTTATCAAGCGGCTACAATTTGCTAAAGAACATATTGACTGACCTAAAAAGAAATGGCGTAATATTTTGTGGACTGATGAAAGTAAAATGTTCTCTTTGGTTCTAAGGGCCACAGACAGTTTGTCAGACAACAAGCAAACTCTAAATTCAAGTCACAGTTAAACATTAAATATTAAATAACATTCTAAATGTAAATGTTAATAACATTATTAACATTAAATAATATCTACTCTATCTAAAGTCAACAACATTTCCCTCACAATTGACAGATTTTGACACATTTAACCTTCAGGTTAAAGGTCTGGGTGTCTCTTTTCACTCTCATATTAATAATAATATCCAGTCTGTAATATTAACTGACTTCATCCATCCCTCTCCCTGCACTCTGCTTTCTTTTTGGTCCAATTTCTCAAATTAATTACTGTGATTCTGCCTCGTAAATCAATCCGTAAACTACAACTGGTTCAAAACGTTCCCATTTCACCTCATCACTCCAATTTTACAACAACTTCACTGGCTTCCTGTTTTGTTGTTGTTGTTTTTTCAGAATTCAATTTAAAATCCTGTTGTTTGCATTCAGATCATTTCATAACCTGGCCCCTCATCCGTCTGATCTTCTGCACATCACCACCTGCTCACCTTCCCTTCCTTCTTCCTCTTCCATCCACCTCAGTGCCTCTTGTTTGTCTCATCACCATGGGAACAGAACCTTCTCTTACTCTGCTCCCCAACTCTGGAACCTGATATTGACTCTGTTCTGACCTTCAAAGCACAACTCAAAACTCATCTGTTCACGTTAACCTTCTCACTTTAACTGTCTACTTATTTTGTGCCCAAGTCACAAAACTGTTTAATTTGTGTTTTTAATGTTGTAAAGGGTCCTTTGGTATTTTGAAAGGCGCTGTCAAATAAAATGCATTATTATTATTATTTCCAGGAAAATAGTGTGTGTGTATTTAGCGAGTTATAAATGTGCTGATACTTCACATCAGCACATTTACATATAACGCTGATTGGAGCAGTCGACCACTCCAACATCACCTCAGTGACAATAGACAAGAACAGTCCATGTTCCTTATATATATATATATATATATATATATATATATATATATATATATATATATATATATATATATATATATATATATATATATATATATATATATATATATATATATATATATATATATATATATATATATATATATATATATATATATCTTATATATATATATATATCTACTGTCTGACCTGTCCTCCCAGAATCCTCTGGTCTTTAATGCATTTCTCTTCTCATTAGCTCTCTCTTATTAGACAGTATGGAGAAAAGTTAGCTAAGCCAAGAAAATAACAGTTACTGCAGGCCAACTTAGTTACATAAGAAATATTTCTTGGTTGTTTAAAAGCTGGTTTCTGGCCCCAAAGTCAAGAAATTCTGTTCATAAAATTCCATTATTATTCTCTCTCATTCTAACTTCATTGCATTGAAAGATGATGCCAATGGATCCAGTTTGTACTGTAAAACGGTTGAAACAAGTCCATGCAGGAAATGAATTATGGAGCTACTGCCACATTCAAGATGGTGCCAATGTAATGTAGGCGCCAGTGTTTAATGATGGGTCTATGCATTCATGTCTAGGTCTCCCACCTTGACTCCTTGGAGACTGGTGACCCATCTGAGCTTAGAGCACACATCACCCAGATGTCCATAGCTGCCTGCAGAGAATTTAGCTTGTTAGCTTACAAGGTGCCTCACAGGAGCTCATGTTGCAAACTTGGTCACTCCAGTTGAGTAGCAGTGCAGCACAATTCAGACACTCTTCATGTTTTGTTCCACAGTGTTGTAGAACTCCAAGAAACTCCTGAAGACTCAGTTCTTCAGGGAGCATCTCCAACCCTGTGCTTCCCTCTATGCCTGACCTTTGACCTGTAGTTTTCCTGCTCAGTAATCTGTTGTTAGCTTAAATATTGCCAACTCTGTTATATCCCAGTTAGTAAGTTTCTTTGGATAAGTGTTTACTTTATGCATAAATAAACTCGTTTTTTAATTGTTTTCCTTCCTGTTTCAGTTTTAGAAGATGCATTATTTTTTTTTATGATCACAAATGACTGTTGTGTCTCTCTGTAGATCGAACAGGGCCTGGTTGTATATGTGTGCTTCTTTCAAGGAGCTACAGAGGACGTCACGCATGAGATGGGTGAGATATCTTTCAAATTCACCTTTTTTCATAGGAATGAGTTGTTACTTTCTAACTTAAAGAATTGTCTTTAAATTTGATTTCAATTAACATTCTTTGTAGATCTGTGTAAAGAATATTATACTGTATCATTTTTGCTTGTCACTAACAGTCATCTTGCCTCAAGTGTAACTATTGAAACTTAGAAATGTTGACAGTTGCCTTAAACAAGTCCAGGTTTCATCCAGACTTTTTTTCTCATTAAGCGAGTTCATTTGTTTCCTCTTATTGATATAAAAGTACATTTCAATTGATTAACTGTTAAAAACGTCAAGTTTATAACAGAATTAATATACCAACTTAGTAATGTACCACTAAAAATGTCTCAATTGGCTTTAACTTTGTACTCACCCCTATCGTTTCCATATTTTTTCAACAGCCAACAAGTTCATGTCCACTAAAGTTTTTCGAAAAGACAGACACACTGTGTCCGTTCTTGACCTTCCTGGGAGTGTTTTACTGGTTCCCCAAGACTCCCTGGTTGGTCAGCCACTGGTCAATAGAAGAATGCAGTACAAAGACAGATGTGAACCTTGGCTGGGGGCTCAGCTTTTCTCAAGCCTAGTTGGAGCCTGCAGACAGCTCATGTCAGAATCAGCCAAGTGCACAAAGGAGGGCATGAAGGTGGAGCATGGAGTCTATGGGCAGAAACAAGAGATCAGCCTCAGGTCTCTGGAGCCGCTGTCGCTGCTCCTGGAGTTCTGAGGCTCACCTGGAACACATGAGACTTTCCTACAACTTCAATCCTGTCCTGAAGGAAATGTCTCTTCATTAAACCTACAGTCAAAACAATAGAGCTTACTTTGCTGAGCACTACAGAGGACTTGCAGAAAGAACATTATTAGATTCCATATCAAATGTGATCCTATCTTCAAAGCCTCTGTGCATCCTTGTAGTGTTCTGTTTTGTTTGGTTAAGCTGCACCGGCTGTGCTTATTGTAAAAAGCACAATTGCTCTCAAATTTCTGGCATGTCCAATGTCTACCTCATTGTTTTGCACATGGATCAACACAAAAAAAGGTTTTCAGAGGTTTAAAATACGGTGAGAAGTTCCAAACATCAAGTGAGGTAGAGAGAAATCCTAAGGATAAATGTATATTGTTCTTTATGTTCATACTTGACTATTTAGAGAAAATCACAATGTTCAAAATTTGTTGTGAAAATGAAAATACATTCTGAATTTATAGTTATTTACACCTACAAAACACAAATACATGACCCATGTTACTTTTATTAATCAACTTGAAATAAAATCCATTCTTGATTCATAAAGCTGCTGGTATAGATGCCAGGAACGGCTGCGTGTATTCTATTAAATATGAATATAAATATTCTGAATGAGAATAGAGTGGAATAAAAAAAACGTGAAAATAAATGACATTTTTCTTCATGAAATGTAAAACTTCTCTTAAAAGTTGAAGACACATTGAAGGTTGTACAATCTCTAATATCCATCTTACAGTGGGAGGAAAACAGTTTCTGATGCTGCACTGATTTTCCAGGTTTCTCTCGTTACAAAGAACAATAAGGTGTATTCATAAAACATCCAATCTGAAAATAATGAAAAACAAAATGTGTCCAGTTTTTAAAGGAGGACTGTATTTGAATAAAATACACATGGTGCCATTTTATTCTAGTAACCAAATTGCCTTCAGCTATAATAAAATGCTATAAACACTTTAAAAGAAGTTCCTCTTTAAAAATTATTTAGTGCTTTGAAATTGTGTGTATATCTCTTTAATGACCTCCTGGTCTTCAGACACTCCGCCTTCAGCACATCATCACAACGTTTCTCCATAAGCCGTTTAAAATATTCCCAGGAGCGTTGAGCCGACTTTTAGCTCCACCGCTAGCAGTGATGTCAGTAACGCGTTAATTTGTAACGCGTTACTGACGTCGGACCACTTTTTTCAGTAACGAGTAATATAACGCGTTGCTATTTCAAATCGAGTAGTCAGACTACAGTTACTTATCAAAATCACTGTGCGTTACTATCTTCTTTTGTTATTTACCGTAATCGTATTTCCTCTACTCGTCTTGTCGAGTGACCGACGTCTCTAGCGACAGAAATGTAAACAATGGAGGAAGATTTTGTTGGTGGAAAAACTGGAACTATTTTCAGTTTCTGTCGCCAAGTCCGATTATTATAAGCGGCTTTGGGCTTCAGTTTTTTTAAGTCGCTTGTAGATTTAATGAGTGGCGGGTTGCTCCTTTTTGGGCTCGTTTTTGAACGTGAAGTTGCTCATTTGGGTTTGGAAATAAGCAGAGACTCATAATAAATCCCAGAATTTGTCCGTCATTAAGGTAGTTCAGTCTCTCCCTGTCCATCATTTCCCGGATGATCCGTCCCGCTGTGTCTTTGTTAATGTCAAGTTAATGTATTACCTCTGAATGACATCGAGCTTCGCGTTGCGCTCCAGAAAACGGCAAACATCGAGACCAATATGAACAGCGGGTTCATATTAAAATCCTTCATAGAGTTTTCCAGACAACAGTAGACAACACAAATTACTTACGTTTTTTATTTTTTTTTACTGTTTTTTCTACAATCTCCTCTTCAGTTCAACCTTATCAGTGGAGACACATTGTTGATGTTACCATTATAAAATAGCTTACAATTAAGAATTGACAAAGATCAATGTGATTTTCACAAGAGGCGGAACGTTGTTGTTAGCACCTGCTGAAAGTAACTAAAAAGTTACTTTTAATGTAACTTAGTTACTTTCCAAATCAAGTAGTCAGTAATATAACTAAGTTACCTTTTCAAGGAGTAATCAGTAGTCCGATTAAAGTTACTTTTTCAAAGTAACTATGCCAACACTGACCGCTAGTCTGAGGAGCCAACGGGGAGTTTAGAGGGCGGCTGATCTGAGAGCCGGAAGCTGAGCTGAAAACTGCAGCGCAGAGAAACTTTGTGAAGATATGGGGTGTGAGAGCAGATGAGGCACCCCAAAATGGTTGCCATGGGAGATTCAAGCATCCCTTAAACGTGCTTTAAAGAATCAAAGAAACACTCCAGGTTTGTTTTTGATTAGGGAATATCAAGACAACACGACACAGAGGTTGATTTTTACTAAATACCAGAGATGGGACCAAATCAGGGTTTTGAGTCTCAAGTCTTAATCCTCAAGTCCCGAGTCTAAAACATGAGGACTCAAGTCCTTTTGAGTCTTTTCTCCCCCTTTTTTAACAATGTTGCAATTTTATGTTAAATGTAAATAATAAGCCATTTGTTTTTAAATCTATATTTATTTAAAATCTTGATTAAAAACATGCAGCTGAACACAAAGTGTAAAAAACCCCAGTAGACTACAGTAAACAATCTATTGTCCTGATGTCTTCAATAGGATGGACGGTGGTCCATCCTGTGATGGAACTGGACCCAGTTCATCATTATGATGGGCCCTGAGTTCAGGTCCAGAACCGGCTTTCTGAAACGGACCCCCGGCTCCAGAAGAGTATGGGGGGGCATTGGCTTATTTTGGGGGGTGTGAGGGTAAACTAAACAACCGTTTGCTTTTAATAGAATTGCATAAACAAATCTTTATGTAACTTTTCAAGTAGGATAACTGTTTATTGCAAATTAAACAAGATATAAACAGTGACATGTATAAAATGTTGAGTTATCCTCAAATTTGCATAAGCATTAGCTCACGTTGCAGAAATGTAATATTTTCAATTTCTGAAGTTTTTTTTAAAATGTAAAGTCAGTCTACTCAAGCAAGAGTAGTAAAAATAATATTACTCAGTACAGTAAAAAAAACTCTTAAAAATACCTTTTCCTCCCAAAACGTTACTCAAGTAAATGGAAACAGTTCTACCCACTTTTGAACATCAACAATACTAGTAGCCTATTGTTAACATCCAACAGCAGTAACCTGCTAGAACTGAGTGAAGCTCTTTGCCTTTTGCTGGTTTGCTGCCTGTGAAGTTCTGCACATCTTGGAGCTCATGTGTTTCTATATGACTGAGTGTAATGAATTAATGGGTCTACTTTATAAATATGTGTTTTACACTTTATATTTTGGGTAAAATATCAAGTCTTTTCAAGTAACCAGGTTCAAATCCAAGTCTGAAGATTTTTTCAAGTCAAGTCTAAAGTCTTAATATTAATCGATTCAAGTCCAAGTCATGTGACTAGAGGTCCCACCTCTGCATAATTTAAATTATGCTGCTTGTTTTGTATCAAATGAGTCTTCGTGGGTCAATGTTTACTCTCATAATATAACATGTAGAAAAACTTATCCCAGGTTTTTATACACAAGAATTCTGCAACACACAGACTATGATTTCTATGATTGCTGCATTGCTCCATGAGGAAAACTGGATTTTAGAGTTCGAGTCCCAGAAAAGTCAAGTAGTTCACTTCAGGAGATGCTTCTGACAGTCACAGAAATCTGTTAGAGCCTGTATTTAATCAGCTAAATGGTCACTATGAATCCTCAGCCATTGACATGAATGTCAATTTATTAACAAAAGCATACATACAGAATCCAAATGTTTCATTTTAGAAAAACTGGCAACCACTGCAGCTTTGACCTCTTAACCTTTTTTGACTCTGTCCTTTGAGCATTGCACTTTATGAACTGTGTACCTTCTTGTCTGGCCCTACATAAAGCACATCAGTCCCCCTCCCACAAACAGTCACACTCTCTTAGAAGGTTTCTCTGGCGCATTGTGGTGATAACAGTGATCCTGTTCTCTGACAGATCCCGAAGCTCATTGATGAGCTCCTGCACACAGGGGCTGGGCCAGGGGTGGCCGTTCAGGTAATCCCTCAGGATGAAGGAGCGTTCAACCAGGAGCTCCAGCTGCACCAGGTGTCGCAGTTTGTGGAGACTGAGGAGATCTTTCTCTGGCTCCCGGCGGAAAAATCTGCAGATGAGATGGGAAACATGTTAAAGGTTGAAGAACATAAAGCTGTTCATTTTTTAGGGATTGTTCAGATCACATCTAAAACAGTGAGAGGCACTGAATTGTGGGTCAAAGGGTCATTGAAAGGTCAAAGGTCATCCACAATGACATGGGATACTGATTAAGCCAGATACTGGATCATTGGGGTTACTGAGTTTATCCCTTGATAATTGTTGCTTTGATAGTTTTCATCACAGGAAGATTTAGATTTTTCTATGTCATCATCAAGATTCGATGGTCTGGTGACCTGTCCAGAGGTGACCTGTCCAGAGGTGACCTGTCCAGAGGTGACCTGTCCAGAGGTGACCTGTCCAGAGTGACCTGTCCAGAGGTGACCTGTCCAGAGTGACCTGTCCAGAGTGACCTGTCCAGAGGTGACCTGTCCAGAGGTGACCTGTCCAGAGGTGACCTGTCCAGAGTGACCTGTCCAGAGGTGACCTGTCCAGAGGTGACCTGTCCAGAGGTGGCCTGTCCAGAGGTGACCTGTCCAGAGGTGACCTGTCCAGAGGTGACCCCACCTCTCGCCCGTTAACCGCTGGAGATAAGAACAGCACCTCTGGGGACTCGGCCAGGGATGGATGATAATGGATGGATGTCATCAAATGTCACAGTTATTAGAAGACTAATGGAAATATTCATTTGAAGAAAAGTTATGTTAAAGCTTTCTGCTGCACTTCAAAATTCTTTAAGGGGCAGTATTGTGTATATCCAAGAACATAATGCCATCTTATAGCAAGTAACTGTTATCTTCAGTTGCTGTAAAATGCTATATTAAAAAAAGACATTAAAGAAATTTGACTTTGCAATTTGATGCCTTTAAATTGGGGCTCTGTCGCTTTAAGAAGCTACTCTTTCCGACCCTCCGCCTTTAGCATGGGTTCATAATAATGCTAGTCAATATGCCATTTACAATTACAACCATTCTTAGGAGCACTGAAATGAGAATGAGTTTGTATAATTAGCTCAGCAGACTCCTAGTTCCATGAAGCGTCTCTTAATTGCTGCTGCCGCTAGTCTGAAGGAGTGAATGAGGTGAGGGGTACTTTGTGAGGTGAAAGTTCCGAGAATGAGCTTAGTGGAAATAGGCACGTTTTTATGAGAGCAAGCATTTAAGCATCCAGAATGGTTGCCACGGGAGATTCAAGGATTTCTCAAACATGCATGAAAGAATCAAAGCAACTCGTCAGGTATGTTTTTGGTGGGGGAAAGCATTTTACCATGTTCCAAATTATTATGCAAGTGATATTTTCTCAGGTTTTCTTAAATGGTTAATGCAAATGATGGTCAGTATAATTTTCAAATCATGAACTATTAAAGTATAAATCAAATTTTACTGAACAAAGCTCCCAATAAGAACAGGATTATTATCCATCCATCCATTCTCTGTTCATCCTTGTCCCTAATGGGATCAGGAGGGTTGCTGGTTCCTCTCCAGCTGCGTTCCGGGTGAGAGGCGGGTCACCCTGGACAGGTCACCAGTCTGTCGCAGGGCAACACAGAAACACACAGGACACACAACCATTCACACACACACACACCTAGGGAGAATTTAGAGAGACCAATTAACCTGACAGTCATGTTTTTGGACTGTGGGAGGAAGCCGGAGAACCCGGAGAGAACCCACCATGCACAGGGAGAACATGCAAACTCCATGCAGAAAGACCCCGGGCCGGGAATCGAACCCAAGACCTTCTTGCTGCAAGGCAACAGCTCTACCAACTGCACCACTGTGTCCTCAGTATTATTTTCAACCTCAAAATGCTCTGTTCCAAATTATTTTGCACAGCAGATTTTCTAAATGTTTTCTGGATTCTAAAGAACTGCAAACATTCATTCTTTGAATGTGCAGCATTAAGTGATCACATGTACTAAAATTAAAAGCTATTTCAATCAAAAACATCTTAACAGACCGAGTTCCATATTAACATAGAACCTTCTTTGATATCACGGAACAATTCTTGATCCATTGAACTTGAGAGTTTATGGAAGGTTTCTGCTTGAATTTCTCTGCAGGATGTCAGAAAACCTTCCCAGAGCTGTTTGATATGAACTGGATTCCATCCTCAGATCTTCCGCTTGAGGAAACTCCAAAGGTTCTCAATAGGGTTGAGGTCAGAGGTCATAGGAGGATGGTGACCACACCATGAGTTTCTCCCCTTTCATGCCCATAGCAGCCAATGACACAGTGGTATTCATTGTCATGCACCTGAAGGTTCGGCTCTTCTTTTTGAACCATGAAATAAAGTGATCAGTCAGAAAGTCCATAAACTTTGCTGAGGTCATTTTCACACCTTCATGGACTCTGAAGAGGCCGGCCAGCTCTCTCTCTCTCTCTCTCTCTCCCCCTCCCCCCTTTGATCTTTATGACACTGAAGTCCAATTTGCATAATAATTTGGAACACGGTGTATAACATGATGGAAAGCTCACAAAGGCAATTTTATAAGCGCTCCAATTGTTTTTTTCAACATATGATGTTAGTTTTTTAGATTCCTTTAATTGTGTTCCACAGAAAACACAAGGTCTGTGTTTTCACTGATCTTGAAAATATGATTTTATGAGTTCTTACATTTTTTTCCCCCATTCTGTGAATAAAACTATAAGGTTCAATGTAGCAATAGTCAACATATTAATGATTTTATCTTTAAATATAATCTGCACATTAGTGAAGTGTGCATTTCAGTAGATAAGTAACAAGTGTCCACATGTTGCCACTCACCGTATCCTAAGAGTCTTGAGATGAGGAAATAGCATGGGGATCCGTCTGCAGAGGCTTCCACTAGAACGGTTCTGCTCAATGTCCAGGTGCTCCAGTCCTGGAACTTTAGGAGCAATGGAGTCCATGTCTTTCAGAGTTATGGCCACTCGCAGTGTCAGCCTGGTCACACTGGGTGGGATGGTGGTTGTATATGTAGCAAGGGAGTTCCCACCTTCAGAAATATTAGAACATTTCCTCTCAGAACCAACACAGTGATTGTGCCAAATTCAATGAAAACATCAAATTCTAAAATCTCCCATCAACAGGACTTTCAAAGACACCTGCTAATGGAACCCAGAAGAAAGCACCAGATTTCAGATAAGCCCAGGGTTTCTGTGTATCTAACCAAAAATGACATCAGCACATGATTCTAAAGAACTTCCCTTTTGCCAATTCACTTTGGCTGTTTCCACTTCAAGTTTGAGCTGCACTCTTCTAGGCAGAGGCCTCTGTTGTCTGAAAGGTGCAGCTTCCAGTTCCCCTACTAGCAGAGACGCCTGGACTCTCCACTGTTTCTCTATTTGAGGCTTCAAACTCCTCATGTTGTGGCTGCAGCTGTTCTGAGTGACAGCTTTCAGGAAACAACTAATGTGTTTTAGCAAGGCTGAGGTCTGGACAGTCTCAGGTCCACTGCATCAGCACGAGACGTTTACCTGGGTGGTGGGATTTTTACAGCATGATGCAAGCTTAGCTCTCTTTGTGTGGAATGACCCGACACAACCTGTGTGTTCTTTAGTCTGCTGATATAATGGCAGCCAGGAACACAGAGGAAGCAGTGAATGGACCTTCCAGCTGTTTTTATACCACAATCACTGGACACGCTGTGGGCTCTCAGCTGAGTTCTGTTACACTGACCAGCAAGCTACAAACATTTGATATTAAAATCTGAAATATTTTATATTAAAATGTATATAAAGAACATTTGAATATTGTGTACTTGTGATTTATCCATCCATACATAAATATCAGCATAAATAAACTGCAGAATGTAAAACATGCTGAAAGGCAGCAGAACTCACCGATGATGGTGAGTGACTCCAACTGTCGCAGAGGGGTCAGCCAGGACCGGAGTCGACACTCAATCCCTTCTCTGATGTACCTGTAGCGGACAGCAAGAGACCGCAGTGAGGTCAGACTCCTCAGAGCGTTTTCAGGGAGGATAGTCTCAGGATAGTCCACAAGCTCCAGACTGGTCAGCGCCGGGCCGCCGTACGAAGACAGTCCTGCAGCAGAAAGGAAAACGTTAAGTAGCCGATCCAGGAGTGCAGATTATGGCTTTAACACATGAGAGGTTTAGGAGTTTTTATCAATTGAAATAACTGAAGCAAAGTGATAGTTTATGTATTTTCCAGCTGGAAAATCTATCTATAAAACTGCTACTGGCTGTTATTGTTGTCCATCTGGTGAAAATGTATACAACAGTGGCCATGATGCAGTCTTATGTTAAGAAGGACTTCTGGTTTGATAAATATGAAGCTGTAGTTTTGAACCTGTGTCCTGGGAACTACATTGTGACGAAAATACAGGGAAAATATGACTTATTGTTGTTGCTTGTTCTCCAAATTAGTATATTTTCGCTATTTAAATGGGACTGAACGTACAGTGTATAATTCGGACTGTCACCTGAGAATCTATGACAGCAGGCATAAGGAGAAGGCACACCTGGCTGTTCTGGATTCGGTGGACTCAAGTAGTCGTCAGGAAGCGGTTCTGGTGGCTCCCCCTTCATCCCCCAGGAAAGGTGGATCAGCTTCTTCAGCTTCAGCAACATGGCGTGGAAGTCGTTGCGGGGAACAGGCCTCACCGTGTCCAGCCCGTAACCCTCACTCTGCTGGTGGAAAAGGAGGAAGCGCAGGTTGACCAGCTGGGACACAGTTTTTATAAACTCCACAGTGTTGGGCAGCCGCACGTTGCACACGCTCAGGTGTGTGAGGCGCTCCTGAAGGTGTTCCGTTAGGCTGTGGCCAAGCAACGCTTCATCCCAGGTAGCGTTCCGTACCCCGAGGTCCCGTAGGTTGGGAAATCGGGCAAGGTTGTCCATGTATTTCTCTTTATATTGTCGCCCGCCATCTACAAATACTATGGCCGTGAGCGACGGGAGGAACTTTACCAAACGTCGCCACTCTTTTCGCCGCAGGTGTCGCACAGCCACCCGGGTGAGCTTACGGTAATTCAACGTGTGCCAGAAGCCGTAAGTGTAGCGGCGAAGTTCGGACATCACCACAGTGTAGTCCTTCCATAGGGATGGATGGTCGATAAGCTTCTTTAAGTGCCTGCAGCAGGAGCGAACCGTGTGTTTTTCCTCTGTGCTAAGATAGCTAAACACATAAACCCAAAGTTCAGGTGGTAGCTGCGGTGGCCCTTCCATTACTTCATACACTCAACGTATAGAACAACTGTCAACAAACCTAGTGCGTAAATATACGGTTAATAATTTAGGCTTTTTAATGAATCGCTATTTTGAAGTTTTCGGCGAATTTATTCCAACTGCAGCCTTATGTTTACACCGGAAGACGGTCGATTTCTTTTAGCGTTACACTAAGAACCGTCCGGCGGCAAACATCCTATAGGGGCCGACCTGGAGAGTTGATACGCCCCTGTCCCAATACTCGCATTGTACCCTCCGCCCCTTTATGAAGTGTGTACTCAAAGTGAACAAGGGTTCGAGTGTGCAAGTTACAAGCCTGCACAAATTTGAGAATTGGTACCATGTGCTCTTCATGTCAACTTCGACATCCAAATTGGCGGACCGATCAGTGTTTAGGCATATGTGCTGCTAAAACTCACATATAGGAGATATTTGGCTGACCAAATGGGTTTTGCTATGACTTGTTGAAAATAGAACAAAATTTGATGGATTCACAGTGAAGTGAAATAAAAATTATTTCAGTTCTTTACATTTTAAAACACGGCGTGCTCTGTGAACTTTGCCGTATTTTTAATGGCATTTTTTTGTATATGTTGATATGATGATTTTGTCCCAAAAAATATATGAAAATATACAAATATTCAATTAAACAGCATAGCAATCTGCTATGAAATATCTGAAATATGATTCAGCTAAAGGTTAGCTGAATAGCCGTTACTTAAAAAGAGCCATCACTGATTATGCATGACTGTAGGGACAAAAAATGTTAATTCATGACAGTCATTTTCCCCCTCTACCCTGACAAGAAAACATTTAAGAATCATGATATCTTTAAATAAGATCCATATACCTTTCTTTTCCATCCATCCATCCATCCATCCATTTTCTGTACACCCTTCGTCCCTAATGGGGTCGGGAGGGTCGCTGGTTCCTCTCCAGCTGCGTCCTGGGCGAGAGGCGGGGTCACCCTGGACAGGTCACCAGTCTGTCGCAGGGCAACACAGAGACATACAAGACAAACAAACATTCACACACACACTCACACCTAGGGAGAATTTAGAGAAACCAATTAACCTAACATGTTTTTGGACTGTGGGAGGAAGCCGGAGAACCCGGAGAGAACCCACCATGCACAGGGAGAACATGCAAACTCCATGCAGAAAGATCCCTGGCCGGGAATCGAACCCAGGACCTTCTTGCTGCAAGGCAACAGCTCTACCAACTGCACCACTGTGCAACCCTTCTTTCTTTTCCACTCACACAAAAAATTAAGAAATGAATTTCAAAATTATGTATGACTTTTCCCTATTATGACTTTCTGCAAAAGAAATTCAACACAAATATCAACTCCTGTGCATTTTGTAGCAGATATTGAGACACTTTCTTTTAGATTGCAACTTCATAAGTATTTTTAGAAGATTATCAAAACTGGATCTTGTACAATAAATCTATTCTTTTAAGTTTTGGTATAATAAAAGGTGGCCTTTTGTCTTAAGGGGGTGAAGAATGAAATTAAGATATTAATAGTTTAATCCACTGGCTACATTTTTATTCATATATGCCCTTTTCTAAAAATCACCTCCATTTTTAGTGTTTTTAATCCATCCACCCATTTTCTTTTGCTTGTCTGGAGTCAGGTCGCAGGAGTAGCAACCTAAGTAGGGAGACCCAGACTTGTCTCTCGCCAACTCCTCCGGGGAAGCCCATGAACACCTCACTAGGGAGGCGTTCAGGAGACATCCTCACCATCTGGCTCCTCTCGTCATGGAGGAGCAGCAGCTCTACTCTGAGTAGACTGAGCTTCTCACCATGTCTCTAAGGAGAGCCCACACACCCTACAGAGAAAACTCATGTCAGCTGCTTGTCACCATGACCTCATTCATTCAGTCTTGACCCAAAGCTCATGACCATAGTCAACTATGGTCAACTATGGTCATCTACCCTCCAAGCCTCAAGCTAGGAGGGTAGATGACCAGTAAATCTAGTTTCACTTTCTGGGTCAGCTCTCTCCACCATGACAGACCGGTAATTAAAACTTTTAACTGAAACACATTACAATAACAAAAAAGCCTCATCTTTATGCCAATAACAGTGTAATTTAGAGAAAAGAATAAAACTTAGGATAACTTACTTTTGTGTGGGTAGCCACCTGGTGGTGATGCACTTAACTAAAATTCAAAAGGTCTGTTCTGTTTTAGTGCCATTCAGCATGCAGTGCATCTTTAAAGATTTCTCTTTAAAGCCTTAAAGTGCATCTCTCTATATTCACTGCATTCATGGGTCACATGTTTAAAAGTGGGCTTTTGGTATATTAACATCTGAAACTATATTGATAATGAATTATGTATCCCAAAAAATAAAAAAAGGAATAATAACATTTTGTTTACAACAAACCATAATTTCATTGTAGCTCTGGTGGTTCCAGATAAAAACAATGAAATGTTGCAACACATTGAGCCAGAGACAGGAAACACGGCATAATTTCATCCAAACGTTTCAATGTATTTTAATGATAATGTTGAACAGTCATAAAAACAACTTATTCTTGTGTCACGTCGACTACTGATCCTGGGAAACATTCCTTAATCCCTCTAATTACAAAAAAGAAGGGAAAAAATTTATGCTGACAGTAAACACAAATAAGAAAAAAAAACATCCATGAACTTCTCTGCAGCTGTTTCCCTATTTTGACTTTTTCTAAAAGAAGTTTAGAACATGAAATATGAAATATCTCAGTAGTCGCCCATGTTTAAATATGGAAATTCAGGTTTCTCTTCCCAACATAGCAAAAACAGTCCTGTCAGTTTCCTGGTGAAAATGTCAATATCATCCACCCAATCACAAAGTAGAAGAGAAACACTGGATATACCACAAGTGCCTTGCGGTTGGTCAGGTGGCTGTCAGCAAGGAAGGCTGTAGAAGCAAAGGTAGACCAGCCAAAAGATGCTGTCACCACTGCCAGTCGAACCGCAAAGCTCACGTTCCCTGAACCACTGAGCAGGACAATCCGGCACACAATGAGGGCCACTGTCAGAGGCAGGATGCAGTATCCCAGTACACACAGGCTCTGGAAGAAAGAGATTGTGCCACCCAGGAGCTTGGAGTTAAGAGTGATGACGATAGAGCCGAACCAAATGATGACAAAGACCTGGGATGAGAGACAATTTGAAAAAGTACAGTTGTAAGTTATTGGGAAACTTGTAAACTCAGAATTACATTCAAAACAACATTCCTATGGCCATGGGTACCTGGATTACATTGTAAAAAAGGGAAGCAGTAGTTGGAAAATATTTGAGAATCCCCCTTTGGTAAATTCTTATTTTTTGCTCTTATATGCTGACCAATAGTCAAACTTTTGTTTGCAACAGTCCCTGTGATAGTGAGTAGCCATATAATGGCTAGTCACAAATCTACACACACAGTACCATGAAATATTTTCTACTGTATTTTATCATATGTATGGTGAGTGTGAGATGCAGCACTGTTTTATTGAAACTTTCCTGTCCTGCCTGACTGGGGAGATTAGTTAAGAACAACTTTTTTTTTTTTTAAACCAAATCAGACTATACAGAATACAGACTGATTTCTATTGAAGCCACTAGTGAAGATGGATGAGACTAGACTTGATCAGTTACTTCCAATATCAGTGTTTTACTTACTAAAAAAAATCTCCTGCAGTTGTTTGACTTGCACCAAAGGTCAGGTGATAATACCTACAGTTTACATTGATTTTAACAAGATGAAACAGAAAGCTCAAGAGTGAATAGAATAGAATAGAAGTACTTTATTCGTCCCAGCAGGGAAATTACTTCGTAGTTGTAGCATAAAGACAAGACACAGTAACAACTAGTTGTAGATAAAATAAAATAAAATATAAAATGCAACTTAAGAGCAGTCCTTGCAGAGATTCAAAAAATGCAGATATGTAAATGGAAGCATATGTACAGCATCAGAGTAGAATCCATTTCACTGTTCTACTAGTCACTCTGATACATTTTTCTTGTTATAATATAGAAAGCTGTCCGTTTTAGAAAGTCATGTTTTTGTATTAGGTACTTTGAAACACCAATGGGTTCTGAGCACATGGTGTGCACATCAAGATGCATTTTGGGGGTTGAATCCACTGAATCCACATTGCTTGAAGTTCAGGGTGAAGTTTCCACATTATGAGTGACAAAAGTTATTCAACTATTTCACAATATTAGAATTTTTAGATCCACCTGTAAGAAAGCCTTTTGGTTGAGAACTGAATCATCTTAAAGAAACAAACAAGAAGTCCAGCTGTTTTCTATTTGAGAACAAGGATTGGCCTGACAATCTACACAAATCAAAAATAAATGTTTGAAAATAAAATTTTGTACAGCTTGACCTAATAATGATATCAACCTGGTGAAAAGAGGACAATAAAATTAACATTTTTTTTTTTTATCTTTGAATACTTTTATCACCTAATAATCAATTATTTTTAATTGAACTGAATCAGTGAGAACGCTGGTTTTTAAAAACTCTCCCTTTAGAAAATAAGCACAAAGACTTTTAAATGACAGTCCTGGTAAAGCTTTGGTTGTTCTAGATATTCTACCAGCACCTTATTCATTTGACCAAAGTTGAGTTCAGAGATGAATTTGTGTGGATAAATCCCAAACAAAGCATTGCTAAAACACAAACATGAGATAAACATTTACTGCTTTGATCAAAATATTTCCAGTGGTTGTGTGTAGCTGATGTCTGGGTAAGGTGAAAAATCCTGCTCCAAAAATTCAGTATCTGAATACGAGTTGATTCTATTGACGCTGGAGTTAAAGAAGTCAGACTGAAGCTTGGAGATCACACAACCCCTCCAGGAACCCCTCCACAACCCCCACAACCCCTCCACACCTCTCCAGGAAAAATGTACTTTACGGTAAATTGCTGTGATTATAATTTAACAATGAACTGACAGTGAGAAAATCTTCCATGGTGGTAGTATACTTCTGCTCTGTTTGGAACATGTTCAACTTATTCATAATATGCATTAGAGTCACAATTTCAAACTGTACTGACGTATAATTTCTGTCAGGGTGCCTAGCCATTTTGCGTGCCTGAACTTCTACGAAGCTAAAACTTCGTAGAAGTAACTTAAATTAGTTGCAGTCTCAATAAAGTAGCCTCATACATAGCTGAGCTCCTGTACATCCTCACTTCACCTCGTATGGAGAACGGCCAAGAAGAACACTTCAGAGGATTTATAACTCTGATATTAGAACTGATCGACTGAATGTTTGAAAAAGCTTGGTTACCTCGGCAAACTGCGGTCCTCCCTGGTCATCGCTGTCGGCCGCGCCGCCTTGAAGCAGCAGAGCCAACGTGACGCAGAGCAGCAGCGGACCCCACAGGTCCCAGTCACGCAGCAGAGCCGAGCTCCGCTTTGGATACAGCACATGAATGAACTTGTTACCCACGGCTCGGAGGTCACGCACAATAGTTTCCTTCACCGGCTCGTCCAATGTGGAAAACTCATCGTCTCTTGTGGATGGGCCGACGGGGACAGCAATATCTCCTTCCACTGGTATCTCTTCCGATATGGAGACGTCTGACAGCCCAGCGAACGGCCTACTGGCCTCCTCAGCCGACGCCATCTATTTTGCAGTCGAGCTTATAACCAACACCACGTTTACTCAAAGCAAGTTCTCTGAATGTATGCGAACCACAGCAGTGACTAAATGAGCTACTGTTCTATTAAAGAATTTAAGGCGTTGAACTGACAAGAACCTCACTCCACGTCCGCTAAGAATTGTTTACTTCCGTACTACGTCAGCTGAAGACGTGTGACTTCCGCACTACGTTTTGTGGTGCATTCGAGTATTCATGTTACTGTTCGATTCATACCTATCAAATCTCCCGTTTTGGCCGGGAAACTACCGTATTTTACCCTTCTGTCCCGGCGTGCTCTCACCGTTTGCTCTCGTATTAGCATTGTCCCGTAAACTTCCCGTATTAGAGTAATTACGTCGCAAACCCCCGACCCCCAATCTGACGGAAGTTACTCTTCTGAAGCCAGGCTTCGAGGCGTGTACCGAGTAAAAAGGGGGTGTGTCAATGAAGCCCCTTCTTCTTCTTCTTCTTCTTCTTCTTCTTCTTCTTCTTCTTGATTTTATTGGCGGTTGGCAACAAACTTTAAGTAGCATTACCGCCACTTGCTGGTATGGAGTGTGGTTCGAGATGGACTATCAATTTATATAAATACTTGTATACTCCTACACATACTATTAATAGATAAATTAAATAAATAAATTTCAGATTTATATATGCATACATACTCTCATCCATTTTTATACATATCTTTATAATCCACCCCTCTAGATCATGCACACATTCACACACACACCTACTATAATCAAATTCTTTGAAATAATTTAGTTTTCTTTAAATATTTAATAATTATTTGTATATGTTTACTCCCCAAATTCTTCCTCAAAATATCTAACAAATTAATCTTTTCCTTAATACATTCAAACTCTCTTCTCATACATCTTCTTTCTCTTTCATACTTATGGCATTCTACCATAACATGTTCTATTGTTTCATATTTGTCACAGTATTCACATTTTCCATTAATATGCTTTTGTATTTTAAAAAGTGTATAATTAAGTCCTGTATGCCCAAATCTTAATCTTGTTATCACCCTTCCCTCCTTTCTATTTCTTCTTCCATTTCTTTTCTCTCCTACTATTTTCTGAATTTTGTGAAACCATCTTCCTGTTTTTTCTTCATCCCACCTTTTTTGCCATTTTTCCATCAGTTTTTCTTTAACAACACTCTTTCCCTCAGATTTACTTATTTTAACTGCAAAACTAATAGGATTATGAATTGCCCTCTTAGCCATTTTATCTGCCGTCTCGTTTCCTTCTACCCCTATATGTGCTGGAACCCACACAAATATAACTATTAGACCCATATTTTGTATCCTGAACAATATATGAAATATTTCTAATAAAATGTCCATCCTACTATCTGATTGAATATTTTTTAAACTTAATAATGCTGAACTTGAATCTGAACATATCACTGTTTTTAATGGTTTTATTTCTTCTATCCATTGCAAGGCTAACAATATTGCCAACATTTCTCCTGTGTAAACTGATAACCCATCTGTGCTCCGTTTTCCTATTTTTAAATCGAATTCTGGCACCACAAAAGCTACTCCTATTTTTCCATTTATTTTTGACGCATCTGTATAAATTTGAATATATTGATAATAATTGTTTAAATGTATCTGTACTGAATATCTATCTACCATGTAAGATTTATCTTGTTTCTTTTCTATTATTGACATGTCTACATTTGCTTCTGGTAAAATCCATGGCGGTATTATTGACATTGGTGTTGACTTATTTCTAAACTATTAATCTTAAATTCTTTTGTTTTATTTCCAATATTCCATCCAAAACTCCTCATTTCTTTCTTTTCTTTTTCCCAACATGGACTTAAAATTTCCCAAGTTGGATGATCAATTTTATTGCTTTGTAAATTTAACCAGTAATTTATTTCTAGTTTTGTTCTTCTTAAGTTTAATGGCATTTCTCCCATTTCTACTTCTATTGCAGCTGTTGGTGTGGTTTTAAATGCTCCAGTACATAATCTTAATGCCTGATGTTGAATTATGTCTAATTTATTCAGATGTGTTTTAGCTGCTGAACCGTAAACTATGCAACCAAAGTCTATGTTAGATCTTATCATTCCAGTATAAATCTGCTTCATTGATTTTCTATCTGCTCCCCAGTCACTGCCAGCCAAGCATCTTAAAATATTTAAGATTGTTTTACACTTATCAACCACTTTTTGAATATGTATATTCCATTTTAGTTTTTCATCAAACCATATTCCGAAAAATTTTATACACTTTACTTGTTCTAATTCTTGATTATATAATTTTAATTTTATTTCCTTGTTTATTTTTTTTTAGTAAATATCATTACTTTTGTTTTTTCAACTGAAAACTTGAATCCCCATGGCAACGCCCATTTTTCTATTTCAATAATAACTTTTTGTACTTTCTTTACAATATGATCTACATTTTTCCCTCTTTTCCAAACAGCTCCATCATCTGCAAATAATGAACATCCTATTTCTTTTCCAATACCATTAAACACATCATTTATCATAATTAAGAACAGTAAAGGACTTATAATGCTTCCTTGCGGAGTTCCATTTTCTACTTTATATTTTTCTGAATACATTTCCCCTATTCTAACTTGTATTTTTCTATTTGTTAAAAAGTCTTTAATCCATTTAAATAATTTTCCTTTAATATCCAACATATATAGTTTAATCAATAATCCCTCCACCCACATCATATCGTATGCTTTTTCTATATCAAAAAATACTGCCACCACACTTTCTTTATTTACTTGTGCTCTTCTAATTTCATGTTCTAAACATAACGTTGGATCATTAGTGCTCCTCCCTTTTCGAAACCCACTTTGGTACTTTGATATATCTCCTTTACTATTTAAATAATAAACCATCCTATTGTTAATCATTCTTTCCATTATTTTACATTAATTGGATGTTAAAGCTATTGGTCTGTAATTTCCTGGGTTTGAATTTTCTTTTCCTGGTTTTGCTATTGGTATTATAACTGATTCCTTCCAGTTCACTGGTAGTTTTCCCTCCTCCCAAATTTTATTATATAATTGCAATAATATATCTTTTGATTTTTCACTAAGTTGTCTTATCATTCTATAACAAATCTGATCTTTACCTGGTGCTGTATTTTTTGTCTTCCTGAGTGCAGAATTCAATTCAGTTTTTGTGAACTCAACATTTAACAAATTATTTGTTTCTTCAACATTCTCTAATAACTCTTTATATTTAAGTTTTGTATTTTCTCTCCCTCTCCTTCCCTCTTCACTTATATTATTTGAACTATGAACTTTACTTAATGTTCTTGCCAATATTTCAGCTTTATCTTCATCTCTTACTATATTTATATTATCCATTTTTAATATAGGGTATTCAAACTCTTTCTTTATGCCATTCATTCTTTTAATTATTTTCCATATTTTTTCCATTTTGGTTTCTCTCCCTATTGTACTACAGAAATTCCTCCAATAATCTCTTTTTGCATTCTTAATAGTTTTTCTTACCATTGCTTGCTTTCTTTTATAATCAATTAAATTCTTATAAATAGGGTTCCCTTTTAATACCTTAAATGCTTTATTTCTTAACTTTATTGCTTTTTTACATTCATCTGTCCACCATGGCACCATTTTCTTATCATTTCTACATCCTGTTTTCTTTATTTAATTATCTGCTGCTTCCATAATTATTTTTGCAAATTCCTAAATTGACATCATTTATGTCCCTTGTCATATCTACTTTCTCTAAGTTTATTTGACTCAAATACCTAAATTTAATCCAGTCTGCTTTATTAAAATTCAGTTTTTTATTTACCTTTATATTCTTATTTATATTTAATCCTACTTTAACTACGATGGGATAATGATCACTACCTATTGTTGTATTTTTATCAATGAACCACTCGCATATACCAGCTAAAACATTTGAAACAATTGTTAAATCAATAACTGATTCCATCCCTGTTCTTACATTGATTCTTGTTCCCCTCCCATCATTAATACATACAAGATTTTTCATTTCCATTAATTCTTCTATAACTTTTCCATTTTTATCATTACATTTACCCCACAATGTACTATTTGCATTAAAATCCCCACACCAAATTACTTTCCCTTCCAAATATGCAGTTAACTCCTCCATTATTTCAATTGATAATGTTTTGCATGGATTATAAAAATTTATTATTTTAAATTTACTTTCTTGTTCCCATATTTCAACTACTATATATTCAAGTTATTTCCCTTCCCTAATACCTGATATTGTATCCCTTGTTTTATAAATATTGCACATCCTCCAACTTTTCTGCTCCTCTCACTATTATTTTCATTTTCTCAGTTTTATGCTTGGCTTGGTCACTGCAGTTGATAACATATGCTATAAATAGTATTAATTTTTCTACTGACACTGTGATATTTTCTTCTAACTGCACTTTGCTTTGCTGTGGGATTTGGTTCACTGTTTGTTCACTCTTTCTTGTTGTCTGTTCCTTCACATTTTTAACAGCTTCTGCATAACTAATGTTTTTAATTGTTTTAATCTGAATGATTTCTTTTGCCTTCTTCCTCACCTCACATCCTCCATACGTAACTCTATGTTGCCCTCCACAATTACAACATTTTTCTTGTGCTTCTTCTTTACATTCCTCTATTTTGTGATCTTCACCACATTTTGGACATCTCTGCTTCCCTTTACAAACTGCAGCTATGTGTCCATACCTTTGACATTTGAAGCAACAAAGTGGTGGAGGGATACAAGGTCTGACCTGAAAACTGAGATATCCTATTTTGATGTTTTGTGGTAAATCTTTCCCTTCAAATTAAATGAGAATTGACAAACTTTCTACTCTTTCTCCATTTATTGTTCTTGACAACCTCTTCAAGTTATTCACTTGTCCTCCTGTAATATTCTTCTTAATTTTCTCAAGATATTCCTCTAGAGGGATCCCATAAATCACTCCTCTAGTTTTTTTATTTTCGCCTACTATTTTTTTTTCCATCACAGTTTTTTTTACATATATTATCCACATTTAAAGCCTTATTTTTTTGTTCTTCATTTTTACAAACTACCAATAAATTTCCATCTCTCAATATCTTCACCATTTCAGCATCTCCGATTTTCTTTTTTACTTCTCTTGACACCACAATGGGGCTGATGTTATTCTGTTCTTCATTTTTTAGTTTTAATATTATTTTAACTTCCTCCCTCACAACTTTCCTTCTCACTATCCTTTCTTCTTCAGAGCTACTTCCTTCCAGTTCTCTTTTATTTCCTTGAATATCACTAATACTCTTTCCTTCGTTTATTTTTTGTCTTTCCCGTCCTCTCCCTCTTCCTCTTCCCACTGGCGTCCACCCTTCATATTCCATATCTTCCTCATTTCCTGTCTCCATTTCCATCCGAACCATTCACATACCAGCTTATGCCAAATCCGCCTTTTCCAACTCCAATATACGTTTTCGTTTTGCCGCGCTCACAACCGTCCAACCACCTCCGTGTCCACGCGACTGTCATCTACAACTGCCGTTTTCCAATGAAGCCCCCTTTCGACGCTTGTCTTTATGCTGAAAACCACGTGACTGGCAACAGCGACGCCTCGCAATGCATGGGTCACGTGCTTCATTTTGCGTGTATTTGGTTGGTTTTAGTGTGATGAGCCGTGCCGCTCCACGGGTTGTATTTGATCGCCCATCAGAGGAATATTTGTCTTCAGCAGTGGCCGAAATAAAAGGAACCTTAATGGTTGATTATGGTATATTTTGTGACTTTATATTTGTGTGTTTTTTTATTATGTAAAGCAATTTGAAACTGCATTGTTGCTGAAATGTACTACACAAATAAACTTGATTGAAATGGAGCCAGCAAAAGTAAACAATCTGACATCTGGAAAAACTTTGAGATGATTTGTCAAATGATTCTTAAATAACAATAATTAACCCTTCACCTCCAAAATTCTCACCTTCTTGAAATTTTCACTATTTCTTTGTTCTGCAAAAATTCTAATTATTAATCAATCAGAAAATAAGCAAATAAAAATAAGCTAAATAATCCAAATTCTCTGGGACGCTGCTGAGGGTGTAGAGCTGGTCCAGTGTTCCACGATCAGGACAAAAACCACACTGCTCTTCCTGAATCCGAGATTCGACTATCCAAAGGACTCTCCTCTCCAGGGCCACTGAATAGACGTTGCCAGGGAGGCTTTAGAGTGTGACCCCTCCAGACAGTCAGCAACTCTCACCACAGGTCAGAAAGTGGAGACATTGTTGGGTCTTCTTCACTATCGCCATGCTCATAGAGCTCCTTTTGGGGTCTGCATCTTGTGGACACCTGGAAACTTGAAGCTTTCCTTTTAAAGATTCCCCTCTCTCCACACATCTTGTGATGATGGTAATGTGCTGTAGGTCAGACCTTCACCTTTAGAAGGCAGCAATAATCTGTTCAATGATGTTGTTAATGATCAATTTATCAGCACATCACCCCACCAGCCTGGTGAAAGCATATTCACCTAAATAAAGTTTTAAGATTTTATTCAATTATTTATTGACAGTTTTACAGGTTCAGATTTTTCAACATGACAGAAATGGTGAAAGGAACAAACAAAAAGACAGAGTGAAAGAAAAATAAAGAAACAAAGAGAGAAAGAAGTTTTTAGTCATCTGGTATGTTCCTCTAGGCTCTGGATCACAGCAGATGCCACCTTCCTGTAAGCCTCAGCCTGGATGTACAAAAACAAAACAGAAGAAAACTTTAACACAGATAACTGAAGTTCCTCAAACTAAAAAGAAAAACTATTAGCAGATAATATTTGAATAACTGTCTGTTCATAAACAACATGTTTATGAACAGACCTACATCTTTATTTTTCTAATATTTGACTATGTGGATTTTATATAAAAGCAACATGAAAAAAGGAAGCAAAATAATAAGAATAGTATATAAGTAAGTAATAAGTAAAAACTATGTCCTGCTGTGTTTTAGAACCTGTAGAGTGATATGAAATCTCCTTATTCTGCCATCACTTTTTGAAAGTTACACAGAAGCTGGCAGCCTCATTCAGAAGCTGTCTTGGTGCATGAGGTTTTATTATTTTACTCAAACACCACCTAGCTTGCCGCTAAACATATTTTTGGAGAGCTTTCTAGTTCTGTCCAGTAGCAAGAAGGTAAAGTGAGAGTTTGATAAACAGAAAAGTCTTCTGACTTTGATAGGAAAGACTAGTATAACTTCAGTATAGTAATATTAGTAAACTGGTCACTAAGTGGTAGAGTAGTACACACACTTTGAATCAGCATGGATCTACCGATTACTTCTTGAGCAATTTCTACAAATATTTAACACTAAGAAGACCATGATGGGCATTAGTGTATACAATAATGGTTGGTTTAAATTAGTGAGAAAGACCCACAGTGTGTCATTAAAGGTCAGCAAAAAAAGCTATGCAGTTTCTATAGATGAGGGATTTTACCAAACTGCTACATAATTTTGGAGGAAATTTCACACTATTACTGAAACTAACTGAAGCAGTCGTATAAAAATAGAATAATGTAGAAACCTCTGGACTGTCAGGAGAAGAGACGACTATGGGTTGTCCTTTGTCTGACGTCTCTCTGATGTTTAGGTGAAGAGGGACGTCACCTGAGAGAAAAAAAACCTGACTTCTGGTTCTAAGACTTGGTAAGAACCAGAAAATTGCTTTATGGCAGAAAACAGAGAAATTTTACAACAAATCCACAAGCTTTTCATGAAATCTACAACATTTTCCAGAGAAAACCAAAAGTCACACCATCATGATCTGGCTATCAGGTTTTAAATGATGCTTTTGACCGTCTCACCCAAAAACTTGACACTGATCGTCTCGGCAAGTTGCTTTGCCCCGTTCGATCCAAAGATGTGGGTATGATGATGACAGTTGGGACACTGGAAGACGCTCATGTTCTGAACCAGACCCAGAACCTGCAGGAAGAAAACCTGCTGTCATCCAGACATTACCAACAGATTCTGTTTCTGGCCTGATAGAAAGATTACCGGCACGTTAAGTTTTCTAAACATCTCGGCTCCTCTGCGAGCGTCCAGCAGAGCAACATCTTGTGGTGTTGAAACGATGACTGCCCCTGCACAATGCACATAAACACTCTGGCAGGTTAAAAAAATGATCATACAAAGAGTCTTTTTAGGGTGTGTTTACACACCTGATAGTCCGATACACTTGGTTTGATTGGGGACCAAAATTTAAACATTTGTTACAATTTCAACTGCAGAGGTTCACATTCACACTGCACTGTCAAATGATCCAAACTAACTGAAAAACCTGTTCCCCCCATCGCCTGTAGGGGCACAGGTATATATATATATACAGTATATATTTCATCCTATGTGATGAATGCATATTCAGACAAACAAGGTAATTTAGTTTTTGTCATTTATTAAAGATTTAAAAATTGCAGCAGCTGCAATGTGCCACAGCAAATGGAAAATAAGCTGATAAACAAGTGTAAATAACAAGTGTTTCCACTTGTTGTTTACACTTTCTATCCAATGTGGATTTTTTTAATCAAATCCACATTACATTCTGCTTTTCTTTGCTCTCTGTGACAGCACGTAGATCCATTGCCATAGCAACCCACACAACATCTCTGTGAACCTGCAGGCACAGAGTAATATATTGACCTGGAGCAGTCTCCAGTCCAGTTTCATTTACACTGCCTTCCAACCACATCAGAGTTCACTTCAGCCGAACTGAGGCCGAGGATTTTAGGCGGATCAGAGGTAGCTTTTTTAGTCTGTTTTGGAATTTACATTTCCATTCACTCCCCCCAAACAAATTGGAGTTTCTAGACAAACAAATTCGAGTCTGATTAAAGCAAACTAAACAGGGCTGGTGTGAATACACCCTTAAAGGAGAACTGACCTGCAATGAGAATGTTCTGAGTGATGGACAGCTGGACGTCTCCCGTCCCAGGAGGCATGTCCACCACCAAGTAGTCCAGAGAGCCCCATTCTACCTAAAAATGCATTAGAAAATATCAATATTAATGAGTGACAGAATGGGGAAATAATAAATATTCTATCTAATTTTTACCTGTCTGAGCAAGCGCTCTATAGCAGACATTACCATCAGTCCCCTCCAAACTACTGGGGATGCATCCTGCACCAGGAAGCCCATTGACATACTGACAGAAGAGAGAAGTTATGTTAGAGAACATGTGAACACACCCACACATGGTTGACGTATATGTTCATCCACACAGGTGACCCCATAACTCTGTTTTTTAAAATTTAACCATGACTATTTTTAAAAGAAAAAAAACAACTCACCATGGGACACCATAGTTGATAAGAGGAATCATTCGATTATCTAAAAGGAAAGGGGAAAAAGCCCAACTTCATGTACAGAACAGAACATCTAATTCATTATCAACAAGGCTCAGCTAAACAACAGACCATCGTTGAGCTCTGGGTTTCCTTTCAAGTTCATCAGTTTGGGAACGGAGGGCCCATAGATGTCAGCATCCAACAGACCAACTGACTTAGACTGAGAGAGAAAGATCAGCTCCATTAACCCGACCTTAGGCATAGCGTGATCCAGCAGCAGAAAAATCAGTTGATTATTTTCTCATCAAATCCACATTTCTGACTGTTATACCCTTGTCTGTAAGTTTCATTTTAAATAAATAAAAAAAGACATGAGTGATATCTTACCTTGTCAATGGCCATTAATCCAAGAGCCAAGTTCACTGCAAATACATAAACACACTAGAACTGAGTTTTATCATAATCTTCTAAAGGTTTTATCTTAAAACCTTTTGTTTTAAAATAAAGATAAAATATTTACAATAATAAGTTTCCATAGTTCAAAAATATAAATTTTGAACTATGAATTCAAACTGAATTCAGTTAAATCAGAAACAAATTAAACAAATTTAATCTGTTCAGATAAAATTTGTTTAATTTAATCTGAAACATAAAAAACCCAAAAACAAATTCAATGTTTCATCTACACTGTTTCTACAACTTGTAGATGTAGAAAGAAACACACACACACACACACACACACACACACACACACACACACACACACACTCCTGCTTTTACTGGGAATAGTCATCAAGGTGCCAGATAATCATTGACAAAAACGTAGGTATTAAATTTTTCTGCAGAGCAAGTCACCAGTACCTGCTGTTGTCGACTTGCCCACGCCGCCTTTCCCAGAAGCAACAACAATCACCTGTTTGACGTCTCTGATGGGCTTCTGCTTAGGAAGACCTCTGGCCATTTGCTGTTTCTGCCTATCCTGCAGACCTTTTTTGTTCATCGACCCATTTGACTGCATCCCCAGAACCAGAAAAAAAAAACATAGAGAAACAGCATTTAGTTTCTATGCACCTCTAAGTAATTTTCAGAAATCAGGAAAAGCCCTGAAACACTGAGTTTCTTTAAATCAAAGCTAAGAACCCACATGTTTAGAGTTGCATTTGATTAGTAGTAAATGGAACATTTATCAAGATACTTGATGTGAATTTACTTGATGATTTTGCTGATGGCATTTGACAAAATGTAATATTTATGGATGTTACATAATTGGTTGCTATATTGTTTATATGATGTAAAGCACTTTGAACTGCTTTGTTGCTGAATTGTGATGTACACATTAACTTGATGTGACCAGTAGGGGGAGATGTTTTTAAAAGTTATGTACAAGATGTACTGGAACACAGACTGAATAGTAAGTACACAATATCTTATTAACAATTTTCTTTAAACATTTCTTTTTTTAAAAACATGGCTTCAGGCCTACTACTTGGTCCCTGGAAAGAAAAGGTGTATGGTGAGGACAACTCTTAATTATTCCAAAAAACAAAAACATGCAAAGCAAAAGAAAGCAAAGTAGTAAATCAAACCAATAAAAGGAAACAAATTAGTAATTTCAATAATGCACAACAAAGACAAAATGTAAAAGAAAATCACTTCAAGCAATGGAACAAATTGCTGTTGTCCAGTTTTAGAGCCCTTTCAACGGGGCTAGAGGAATCATGCCCCATCCACTAGCCTGCCCAAGCAGCAACAGGTTCAGTCAAGAGCGGCCCAAACAAACACCGGCAAGATAAGACAGCAGAGCATCCAAAGAGCTGCAGCTCCAAAACAATCATGCGCCCAGGAGTGGAAAGATAGCCCACCCAGGGAAGGAGCGGATCAGCAGGCAAGGACTATATGGACGGCGCACACCACAACAACCTCCAGCTGCAACCACCAACGCCAGCAGAGCAATGGATCTCAGATGAGCCGATTAAGCACACAAGCCACACAGGCAGCCAACATGTACCAGGAGAAACAAAGACACACACACCTTGCAGAGCTGGGTTCAACTACAAAGCCATCTGCCCCACGCACCAATCACAAATCTGCTTCTGGCTCCACCTTGTGCACAGAATGGGCAGGGTGGAACACCATCCCATCACATTGACTTAATGTCCATGAAATGTAAGATAGAAAACAAAATTGATGGCCTCCTCCCGGTGGGATGTGCCTGGAACACCTCATCAGGAAGGCGTCCAGGAGGAATCCTGACCAGATGCCCGAGCCACCTCAACTGGCTGCACCTCATTTCGGCTGCTTGTATCTGCGATCTCAATCTCGTCATGACCCAAAGCTCATGACCATAGATGAAGGTGAGAATGTAGATCGACCGGTAAATCGAGAGCTTCGCTTTTTGGCTCAGCTCTCTTTTCATCACGACAGACCGGTAGAGCGCCCGCTTCACTGCAGATGCTGCGCCAATCCGCCTGTCGATCTCCCGCTCCCCTCTTTCTTCATTCGTGAACAAGATCCCAAGATACTTGAACTCCTCCACTTGGGGCAAGACACCCCCCCGATCTATGGTCATGAGCTTTGGGTCATGACCGAAAGACCGAGATCGCGGATACCAGCAGCCGAAATGGGTTTTCTCCATAGGGTGTCTGGGCTCTCCCATAGAGATAGGGTGAGAAGCTCAGTCATCCGGGAGGGACTCAGAATAGAGTCGCTGCTCTTTCACATCAAGAGGGGCCAGTTGAGGTAGCTCGGGTCAGGATGCCTCCTGAATGACACCCAAAGCACAATAGGTCAGCATCCTCGGACGGCAACGCTCTCTCTTTGGGTAGCTGGATGCAGGTGGTGGAACAGCTGCATCCTCTTCTTCCTCAGAAGCTGTTTCTACAGATGGCTCAGGAAGATCCTGGTGTAGCTCCATGTCTTGGCCTCCATCTTCTTCTTCTAGTATGTTGTCCATCCAATTAGCCTGAGATTCATTCACTTTCGGTGCATTGTCTTGGTCAGGGAAGTCTGGTGTAAATGGTTCAGCATCTGGGTTTAAGCTGACAGCTCGGTGACCACTGTGCTGAGCAGGAGGAAACTGGCACACCAGCTCCATTTCCTCATCCCTCTCACTGTCTGAAGATTCTTCTCGTTGACAAAGATGACATGGAGATGTATTCGACTTAGTCTTTTTAGTCCTTTTAGTCCTTTTTGAGTCTATTTCTGGGTTGTCGATTGGCAGACTGTCACAAGGGAGCAGGAGGTTCCTATGCAGCACACGTCTTTTGCCACCTCCTTCTGGTACTACTTCATATACTGGGCTGATATCACTTCTTCTCTTCGTGATGATGTGCACTTTATCTTCCCAGAAGGATCTGAGCTTACCAGGACCTCCTCTCTCTGATAAGTTGCGTACAAGCACACGCCCCCCCCCGGCTGCAGGTCAGCTCCATAAACTCTTTTGTCATATCCTTTTTCTCCTCTGTTCGATTCACGGGTGGCAGTTTTGGTTGCGATCTTGTAGGCTTGCTGCATCCTGCTTTGCCAATCCTTGACATGCTCAGCATAGCTTTGCTGTGTTTCATTTGGCTGTATGTTAAACAGGAGATCTATCAGCAGACGTGGGGATCGCCCATAGAGTAGATAATATGGAGCAAAGCCAGTGGTGTCACTGCGGGTGCAATTATATGCGTGCACCATCTTACATAACGACTTTTTCCAGTCAGACTTTTGGGCACTTGTGAGCGTACGGAGCATAGACAGCAGGGTTCTGTTAAATCGCTCCACTTGTCCGTTACCCTGTGGGTGGTAGCAGGTAGTGTGGGACCCTCGCACGTGACAACACCTCTGTAGTTGAGCCATCAACTGGTTTTCAAATTCCTTCCCCATGTCGTGGTGGATTTTCTCCGGGAAGCCAAAGCGAAGGGCAAAGTCATCAAATAGCTTTTCCACAACTGTTTTTGCGGATTTGTTTTTTGTGGGGTCGGCCTGTGCAAAGCGAGTGTAGTGATCCATTATAACCAGAATATACTCATAGCCTTGCTTACAGGCCACTAGATGCAGAAAATCAATTGAAACCAGTTCGAATGGACGTGTTGTCACAATTGGCATCAGTGGTGCTCTGGCTGCTCTCTGTGGTCGTTTTGACTTTAGACACTCACACACTTGGGTCACAAAATGTTCTGTATTCTGCTGCATTCTGACCCAATAAAACCTGTCTCGGATCAGATTCAGAGTCCTTTTGACCCCCAGATGACCCATCTCTTTGTGTAATTCTTGAAACACTAACAGATGATGTTCTTTTGGCAACACTAGCTGAGACTTATTTCCTGCTTTTCTGTATAAGATCCCATCATCGCTGATATGCAGATTTCGCCACTGTCTCAAGAGCTCTTTGACATCTGCAGGCTCGGTTTTCACCACTCCTCTGGGGGGGAATTGATCTTGGCTTTTATAATGCATGACTTGCTTGATGAGAGGATCTTTCTTTTGACTTTCTCTGATTTGTTCTGGTGTTAGTGGGGCAGATAATGAAGGTGAAGATGCATCCCTTACTAAGTCCAGTGTGTTGATCTGAGCTGTGGTCATCCAGACAGATGGGGCATCTTGAAGCACAGTCACTCCCTGAATTGAAGCACTAATCACATCCTGAGTCACTTCTTCTGTACATTGCTGCAATAAGTCATTTATATCCAGTGGCATGCGAGAGAGGCCATCTGCGTCTGTATTGTGTATTGGTCGATATTTAATGGTGAAATTGAAATCTGCAAGTTGGGCAACCCACCTGTGACCCGTGGCACTCAACTTGGCTGTGGTGAGAATGTAGGTCAGGGGGTTATTATCTGTATATACAGTGAAGTGAGGTGCATGGTACAAATAATCTCTAAACCTTTCACATATTGCCCACTTGAGTGCTAGAAATTCCAATTTTCCTGAATGCATGTGATAATTTTTCTCAGGTGGGGTCAGTGTTCTAGGTCCATACCCGATGACAACCATTTTGTTATTCCGTCTCTGATACAGAACTGCTCCCAACCCTTCCTGGGAAGCATCAACATGCAGAATAAATGGTTGGGTGAGATCTGGATACCCAAAGATGGGAGGCTCAGTGAGTTTGTCAATAAGAGTGTTTATTGTCTCTTGATGGTTCTGTGTCCAGTGAATGGGAGTGTTTGATGGTGGGTTACCTTTATTTCTTGCAGTGTTGGTGTTCCGTCTGTCTTTTTGCCTTCCTGATGGTGGATTTTCAGGTTGATTTTCCGGTGGACTAGCCAGAAGCTGGTAGAGGGGCTTAGCTATTCTGGAGAAGTTTGGTATATATGTTCGATAATAGGAGAGAAATCCCAGCATTTTTCTCAGATCTCTACAGTTCTGGGGGTTCTCTCCTTCAAAGCTTGAACCGGTGCCACTTCTGCTGGATCCATCATGTAGCCCTCACCAGAGACAAGACGTCCCAGAAATCTCACTCTTCTTTTGAACACCTCACATTTCTTTGGGCTCAGCTTCACTCCATGCTTCTGGTATCTTTGCAACACAGTTCTCATGTGGTTGAGATGATCCTCAAAACTTGGGCTGTGAGCCAAGTTGTCATCCAGATAGGGCTGGCATATCACATCCCTTAAACCAATCAGACATTCCCCCATACTTCTTTGGAACTCTGCTGGGGCAGCACTCAAACCGAAGGGGATTCTGATCCACTGGTACAAACCCCAATGTGTTATGAAAGCAGTTAAGGGCTGACTTTTTTCATCCAGAAACCCTTGATGGTATGCCTTCCCCTGATCTAATACAGAGAACCAGGAGCTGCCAGTTAGAGAATCAAGCATGTCTTGGATTCGGGGAACAGGGTGGCGGTCAGGGACAGATTTTTTGTTTAATTCCCGGTAGTCACAGCACAACCTCAGACCCCCATCTTTCTTTCTCACACACACCACTGGTGATGCATATGGAGAACGTGACTGAGTTATCCAGCCTCTATTCAGTAGATCTTGAAGGTATTCTTTAACTTCCTGATGTAATGGCTTGGGAACTGACATATATGTTTTCTTCACTGGAGTGGTGTCATGCAGAGTGATTTGAAGTTTCAAAGAGGGAATTAAACCTATGTCATCTTCATCATAGGCGAATGCATGACACTCTTCTCTCAGTATCTGTCTCACAGTCTGTCTTTGGCTTTCCGTTAAGTGGCTGAGGTCAACTGGAGGATCCCACTGTGTTGGCGTCTGTTTTTCTGCTTTGCTGTTGATAATCAGGGACTGAGCTGCAGCTGGCTTTGTTCTGGGTGAAGGGTCATCTTGTTGTTGTTCACCAACAGTGATGTTCAACTGTTGTGCATTTACAGTATAAGCTGTCTTTACTGCTTCTAGGTGCCCCAGGACTGCACGCTGATGTAGAGTAACATTATACTTATTGGTGTTGGAAATTGGGATTGATACGAATCCTGAGCTTTCTGTAGGAACTGTCATGAGACCCTCCTCAACACTGACACCTTCTGGCAGCACAGAGTCCTCCCTGGGAACAAACAGAAGGTCCTCTCCTCTGAACTGAGTTCCAGTATTAACTTTAACATGGATGATGGTGATTTGTTCAGCTGCTAATTTGATTCAACTTCTCCCTGTGTGCACAAGACCCACATCAACCTGACTATCTGATGTCTGAATTAGTTTGACAATTGTCTGTGCAGTTTGGACAGTGACAGCAAAGGCTTCACACACATTTTGGATGACTTCAGGTTTCCGGTGTTTAAGTGTGTTGTCTCCTAGCACTTCCTTTATAACATTGTAGCCAATTATTGGCTGTTGTGTCGCACTGGAGTCACTTGACACAAGTACTGGTACCAACAGGGGTTCTGCTGAGAGGGAATCTTTACCCAGTCTAAATTCCACTTCCACCCAGCCCAGAAAAGGAATTTGTGTCTGATTTGCTGCAAGCCCAATAAGTGTATCCACCTCCAGTAGTTCATTCAGAGGTCTAACTCGCTGGTGTGGTAAGTGTAATTGTCTCCATTCTTCATTAATGAGACATGCCTGGGCACCAGTGTCCCATAATGCTTCTACTGGCGTGGCATCCATCCAACAATGAACAATGCATCTCTTACCTATGAGGTTCAGAAGTTTCTGTCTGCTCCATGGATTCATGTAGTGAGCTGTTGGGGTAGATGAAAGTTCTGTATGGGAGCCTGGTTTGTTTGTGCTGGGACTGAGTGTTTTGTGTGGGGCTACTGAGGGTCCCGGCCCAGCAGCCCTGTCCCGTTTCCCTGCTGTCCCCTGTTCTGACGGCAGCCTCTGGCAAGGTGTCCTCCTTGACCACACTTATAACAGTGAGTGCACATCTCCCCTGACTGTGCTTCTAGACAGGCTGGGCAACCTCTGGGTCTGCTGTAGCTACATGTGGTAGCTCTCTCTGTCTGATGTTTCTTAGTAATCTCCACTGTTTCCAACACCAGTTTCTTTAGTTCTAACATTTCAGCCTTCAGTCCTTCGATGAGTTTAGTTGTTCCTGCTTCCTGTTCTGTGTTTCGATTTTTCTTGGCCCCTCTCAGTACATCTTTGGTCATTACTGTGTCCCCTATCTCACCTCTGGTTGTAGCTTCTTCCATGGAAGGAGGTTGAAACTCATGTATGCCTCCTTCAACTCTCAGTTCATTTATTTTTGGGAACCTACTCATTGCACTTTTTCTCATTTTTTTTGTCTTTCTTGCTCTAAGTTTGCAGCTTCACTCACCCGCTCAATTAGGACCTCATCTGATACTGCAGGATTAGTCAGGTAAGGTTTTAGTTGGAATTTTACTGCATCGCTTAGCAGTCCTGTGTCTATGGAACGCAGAAATTTCCTTTGTATCAGTTCTGGGCTGAATTGTTCGCTTTCATCCTCTTCTTTTGATTTCCAGAGCATTTTTTCTTTCAGTTCTATAGCTCTAAATAAGAAATTCTGTGCAGATTCTTTTGGATCTTGTGAGATGTTCATCAGCTGATGAAGGAGGTCAGAGGAAGAGTCCACTTTAAAAGGGCTTTTTAGGACAATTTTCAGAGTGGACAGTGTCAGTCCTCTTTTGATTTCCAGCATCTCTCTCAGGTGAAGCCCTGGGCTTATGGCCCGTATGACTGCTTCCAGGATCTCAGTCTCTGAATATCCTTTCCTCTGCCCAGATTCAATTTGGTTGATCAGGCTCGTATAGGACAATTTATCCCTCTGACCAGCTTCTCCAATCTGCCCACAAATCCGAAACTCCCGCCTGAGGGTCACTTCTGGTATGTGAGGTGATGGAGCACAGTGTGGTTCAGTCTCCTCCATATGCACTGTCATGCTCAGTTTCTTCTCTAAAACCCCAATTTCCTCCTCTATACGCTGTCGGGCTTTGTTATGTTCTTCCTGGAATTCCTTGTACTTGACTTTTAGTGAGTTTAATTCACCTTCGTCAGCTTGTGTCTGTTCTGGTGTTCTGGGATCATCCAACGTCCAAGATTCCATTAAGGTGATTAAATTCTGGAGAAACTGTTGAAACGATTCAGGTTCTTCCTCATTTCCGATATTGTCCAGTGTTGTCTCTGCTAGTCTGATGAGGGAACGCCGAGTTTGGCCAGTAAACCCTCCTGAAGGTTCATCACTCTTGAGGTGTTTACAAACTAAAATTAGCTCTGACTTCGCTAACATAAGCAGCGTTCTGCTCACTTCGTCTTGAAGCTGCTCCATCGGTAGTTTCTCCTCCGTCTTCGGTTCGTCTCGTTTGGATTAGTTACTTTTAGCTGAACTCCTCCTGGGGCTGGCTCGCCAAAAATGTAACAGTGGCAAACAATCAAAAGAGAGATGGAGATTGAGTCCGCAACATTTTAATTTAATGATTGTTACAAAGTAACTTCGTTAGCGGTATCGGGTTTTTTTAAACAGCCGTTAGAACAGAAAAAAAAGAACACATCCACTTCCGTTCCACAACCTTCGTTTCCTAGCAACGGCGGAGTGATATTGACCCCCCTCCGCAACCACGTCAAACTGCGACACCACTAGTAAATAACACACACAACGAAACACAAAACAGTGTTAATAAACACAAAACAGTATCAATTTACCTCGACTATTCCATCAAAATGGCCTGTGTGCCACATAAATGTTAATTGTTTTAACATTTGAGATGTTTTACAATCATTATATTTACAATGTGTTAACATTTTTAAGACCTCTGAAAGATTAACTTAAGACATTTAAAGGATAATTAATGCCTTTTTTTTAATTGATGAATTCAATGGCTTTTAAGACTTCTCCAGGACCCTCAGGAGCCCCGATTCAGATTTTCTATCTTTTTTTGGAGCAGCTGACTCCCGAGGGGTAAGCGGTAGTAGAGGGAAACTTTAATCATAAAAGCTGCTCCAATGTTCAATATGATTGTGACAGCCTTCCATGTGCTCTCTTCCGTTTAGTCTTAGCAGATATATTCCTTTGTAATACATTTGGGTTCTCGCTCAAACACTTACTGGATGACTGAAAAATTCCACAGTATGCAAAACGAAGACAACTGTAGTATTATTAGTAAAAAAAAAACAGCAGATTGGCACATCAAGCTGATTACAGGAAGTGTACATGCTGCACCACCTTGCAACCACCACCGTCCAATGTTTAGAATTTCAGCAATGTGTACATTTGTTTTTCCATCCCCACATGGTTGTCATGACCTACAGTTGCATTCTGTTGCAGTAGGAAACAAACCGTTGACAAAAGTATCCTATCTATGTTGCTAAATTATAATATAGCTACAATGTGTAGCTAGTAGCTACAAGGCAATGCAGCCGCCTACAATTTAGAAACATCTGCAGTGCGCATCGGTTTCGACCAGTTAATCTAGCCACCAGTTAATTCATCACACTGGGCCTCAGCTCCAAGTCTGAGGATTTTCTAATTTTTAACTCCCTCTACAGATTCAAGTCTTTCCACAAGCGAGGTCACTCAAAAACTTTCCAATTACTTCCAGTCAAAAGAAACATGTTGGTAAAATTAAAACATGACTTTAAATTTAAATCTGCCTCAAGTTAAGAATAACTAGAGTGACTGTATGCGTTATATTCATACCAAATAGAGTATGGTTAAAAAAACACACACAATAAGAAGGTGGAAACTGATTACCTAAAATCACAAATGACTCCAGCATTTAGTTTTAGTCTTTTATAATCACCACTACCACTGTGGAGGAAGCGATAATCCAACATTTAAACAAATAAAAGCGAGACATACACATTACACTAACCAAATCAAAGTCTGTGTTGGAATTCATTCTTTTTTGTCTCTGGGCTCAACCAGGGTCGTTAGCAAGTTTTAGGACCAGAACCCCTCAGTGTAAATGACCTGGAGAAGTAATGAGATTTGGTTAGATATAAAAACAGGCTTCAATGCTGAAAAATGATCAAGCGTTACAAGCCATTCATGTCATACAAATGGAACAGCTACAGAGTTACATGCACCATCCAGCGCTGGGCCACACTTGGTTCACCTTGTGGATGTAACCAAGTGAAGCAAGGATTGTAGCGCAAGTTCAGCTTTTTATTCTTCTCTGCAATCTGTACCCTCCCTAAAGGTAGAGCTGTCTAATCACTTTCAGTCTGTTTACATATGACTGGAAGGGTTATGGATTAACTGGTGGCTAACTGGTTGAAACCTATGCGCACCGCAGATGTTTCAAAATTGTCAGTCAGTGACTGTGTCGATGCCTGTTGAATAATGCTACTTGTGTGACAAAACCCCTTGCAAAACTTTACTATAAATCCGATTTATAGTAAAGTCGCATGTGACTGTTGTTAATATCACATGTGAAAATTATGTTTCAAAACAGGTTTCTACAGAGCTGCGTTCAATGCGCTTAAAAAACACCAAATTTGAGCATAACCACATCAATGAGTAACACGACAATACCAATCAATACCAATCACATTCAGGTTGACCAGAATAAATGAATTTCAACTCATGAATACCTGCAATGTAAACCTAAGTGGCAAGTTTCTGCTTTTTGTAACCAGCACTGATCAGAAAAACATAAGTATTGACTCCCAAGTCCCTGTAATGTGAGTTGCTTAACACTTCTAGCTTAGTCTATGTTTTTGGCTCAGATCCTGCAACGCAACCGCACTGTTTCTGAACTTTTATTTTTAAGTGACATTACCCACAGTAAGTGTCACTAAACAATAAGGTTGGTGTCATCATATTTAATAAAATTTAAATCACATACCTGATGGTGTTGCTTATGTTGTTTGTGTCCAGAAGAGAGGAATATGAAGTAATGTTGTTAAGTTGTACTACAATAAAATCTCATCTAAATGATATAAAGTTAACCGCCAATGTTGTAGTTGGTGGTGATATCCAAATTGACAAACCAAAATTTAAATAATAATAAACATTCCTGCATTACTGTCAGACACCAGCAACAAATGATCTGTTGGAGAACACAGTATTACTCTGTGTTCTCTACTGGGAAATAGTTTGCAGGCTGGTGACGAGGGGAAATAAACTTAAAAACAAAACGAGCTGCATTAAGACCTGGATTAACTAGTGAAAGCTAAACGGGGTCCTCAATGCAGACGTTTGTAAAAAATTAGGTGGCCGTCTCATTTCCTGATCAAAACACAACAATCATAAATAAGCGGATTTGAAAATGTCTACTTTTTCTAAGATATCTTCAAAACATAGTAATTATTTGTATGTGAAGGAATATTCAAAAATATATTGAAATATCACCAAAATATACCACACTTAAAGAGGAGACTGTACTAAACAGTCAGAATTTGTACTATCACCCAGCATTGTTAGAGTACTGATGATTGTTTTACGTCTTCTTTGTCGTACATTGACTGACATGTTCTGCAAACTTATCAATAAATAGAAACAGTTCTGATAACATGCAAACTAATTCCTTGTTCATTTAATGGAAGCCACATTGTTTTGTTTTATACCTCAAGACATCTCTGGGCTGCAGACACATGCTGTGCAACATGAATGTGTCCTTACAGTTAAAGTTTGCCTGGCAAACCTGTTAAATAATAATAACTCCAAAAACGTTGGCACAAAGTGAATATTATTTTTTTAGACAAAAATAAACTGGTCCAAAAAGTGAATTAGACGACTCGTAACTCGTACCAGCGAGTTCCGCTAGCGCCGTTTTATCCATTAAACTGTAATGGCAAACATAAGTCCAATAATCCTACCTGTCATTGATCCTCATCCAACTTTTAGAATCTCAGTTTGAATGAAGATTTTAACCCATTTCTGATGTAAAAGCATATAAGACTATTGTTTTTTTCAGCATTGACTCTTATGGTTGAGTATTAGGGTCACTTGATGAAAAGAATAAAGAAGTTTAGTTAAATTATGAGAAAAACGATCAACAACAAAGAAGAAATGACATTGCCACATAAACCTGTGGTAGCCATGTCTTCTGTAAATGAACTAGGAAATAAACTGACGTTACAAAAACTGTGTTTAAAAAAATCTTTTTGCTATTGTTTGTGTGGATATCTAATTGAAATATACAATATGAGGGAGATGTGAAAAAT
This sequence comes from Gambusia affinis, assembly GCF_019740435.1. NCBI lineage: Eukaryota > Metazoa > Chordata > Actinopteri > Cyprinodontiformes > Poeciliidae > Gambusia > Gambusia affinis. Next base: position 404,162 of record NC_057883.1, read on the forward strand.
AACATAGCCAGTCGATCTTTCTTAACATTTTATTTTAAATTCCTTGGCTCTCCAACATTTATGTTGCCTTTCAGGGATTAATCTTTGCTTTGAGATCTGCTTATAGCATCTTGAGATCTATTTCGATCTTCCTTGACGAGTTTCAACCTCTGAAGCAACACAGAAATCAGGACAAGTTTTGCGTAATTTATGGGTTTAGCAGATTCATTTAAAAAAAAGGCACAAACCATAGACAAATAAAAGTCTTTCTAATTAGCAGTGACGTATCTAGGCCTGTTTTAAAGGTGCTTTAGCAACCCTGAATCAGGTTGCCACCCTTCCCGTAAAATACGGAATCGTCCCATATTTGGCAGTTAAATGTGCGTCCCGTATTGAACTGATACATAACTGTCCAATAGCAATGCCTCTCATACGCACATCAACACTAAGTTTAACAATAATGACCAAAATAAAATACAGGAAATATTAAGGTCAGCTAAATGCTCGTGGCGGGAGCTAAAGGACCCCAGAACGCTACGGACCAACGCTGAACGTCACCGTTGCCTAGAGACGGACACTACATAGCTGTGGTGAGCTGCTCTTTTTAAAACGTCCTCGACCGATTCCATGTCTTTAGAAGAGGAAACGCTTTAAAAAATACAGATGTGAGTGAAAAGACGCGCATTATAAGCTTAATAATTTCAGAGAGGATGGAAACTGGAAATCGAAAGACAAAAAAATGATAGACAAAATGGATCAGGAGAGGAATTGCAGACCAATCAGAACCTTCAGAAACAGAAATCAGCATATCTTCATCCTCAATCATCTCCTGAGGCTGATATGGTACAGAACATTTAGTTATGATTGATTAAATTTCTTATTGTAATTTTTACTTGACTATTATGGTTTGATTATTTGCTTAGGATGTCGAGTTTGGATGAAATTTAATAAATAATAGCAATAGCCAGAATAAGTGGCCATTTAAAGAACAAATCATACGAATAGATTAACAGTAAATACATAAATATTTCCTACATTATATTACTTTCTGTGTGTTTTATTCAAAAATGTTGATATACAGTATTTTATGAATAACTGTCCAGTGGTCATTTAATGTATTATTTCACTAATATTTTATTAATGTGGTTTACTAGTTTGGATAATTTGACTTCCTATCAATGAAGAAAAAACATGATAAGCAAAAATACAGCAGACCTGCAGTCCAGGGCCGGTTCTAGATGGGGGCCAAGAGGGGTTCTAAAGGAATTATACTGAATAAATGTCTTTTTTAAATATTCAGTGGTAGATATTTTTTTCTTCACAATTTTCTTTTTAAGATATTGTTAAAAATACATTAAAATTATTTTTAATAAAAATAAATGTAATGAATTAAAAATTATAGTACTGCTCTTTCAACTGCTATATGGAGATGACCACACTTTCCATCTACTGAATCAGAGATCTGCAACCTGAATCTCTGGTGACAGAGATTCACATTATTAAATGATGAAATATGAACCTGTTTTTGTTTAATTCTTTTTCAAGTGTCTCCATTAAAACAGTCTGCACGGGCCCCTGTGGTAAATTTGGTCTAGAACCAGCCTCTAAAGAAAACAGTAAAGACCATTAAATATAGATTTTTAACCAGCTACAAGGGGCCAGACTTGTATCATCAGTGCCTTTATTCAGATGGCAATTTGCTAAATATTATGCTTAGTGATTTTATGCAATGGGCAATGCAGTACTTAATTAATTTAGAATTATTTTGACATTTATGAATGAAATTGTGTACAGCATTGGTTTATTTATTTGAAGAGTATTTTGTAGTTCTGTACAAAATGCTGTATATGTGCAAAATATTTGGATAAATAATGGGTTAGTCAGATCCTAGTCCTTAGCCTTGTTAATTACTGTTATTGGCCTTTTTTGAAGTTTGATTAGTGACTGTTATGTTTTGTAATTAATTTCCCAAATCTCTCTGGAGTCACTTAAATAAGGTCAAACTAAAGAACAGTACAGAATGTTGGAGTTAGGCTGGTTCTTTGTGAAGAAAAAGGTGTTTTGTCCTGAAACTATGATAGACTCACTTGATGAACTGTGAATTGAAATAGTAAAATCCTGACTCATAATTTCTACTTTTCCATAGATGGACATTCATTCTTTTTTAAAGAAAAAAGGCCAACAGCCATATAACGTTCAGATAAAAATAAGGGTAATGCAATGACTTTCAAACAAAGTTCAGGTTTATGACTAGTTTTCACATTGTTAGCAGGTATGATGTAATCTTGAGATTCTGATTCAAACTGACTTTATACACCTCTGGGAAAAATGTAAAGTTTCTCTGATTTTACTCTTTATGAGTATATGTTTGAGTAAAATGAACATCGTTCTTTTGTTCTGTGAATTACTGACAACATTTCTCTTAATTTTCTTTGTGAATGTTTGTAAATAAGCAGTTAGATTTAGAAAACTGCACCAACGAATATCTTCTCATGGGTCTTAGAATCCTGGGGGCTAAGCACCCCTAAAAGTCTGATCCTGGAATCACCTCAACTAATTAGTTATTCTCGAGATATTAATGGGTGTCTTAGAGAATTGGATAGTATTTTTGCAAAAAAAAATGTAGTTCTTTAAGCTTACTGCATTGTTTATATCCTGGTTCAGTAAATGGGTCCTAAAAAACCACGAGCACACAAATATCTGTCTTTCCCAGCTGCCGCCAAAAGTTAATTTAGCCACCAGTTAACCCAGTGGTTCCCAAAGATTTTATGGGCCCCTCTATGGATTACAATAAAATCCCCCACAAAAAAGAAAAAGAAAAATCAACTGGGCACACATCGTTCAAACCAGACATAAACTTAAACGCATATTTGGTTTTCAAACTCCACTGAAGTTTATTTCACACTTCAGGTTGCAACAAAACACACTACGAACCACCTTCACAGTTTTTGCGTAACTGATTTTTTCCCCCATTCATCCATACTTCCCTCTGCAATGGCACGGCGCTTCCCTTGGAGGTGGTGCCCCACACTGAATTAACACATAACACCGGCAGTCACACATAAACATGGTGATGTAAGCTGTAGCGTATGTAGTGTAAGCAGTTAAAAGAGGCTAAAAGAGATAGAGGAAAAGAGAGAATCTACCACAGCCTGTAAATGTTCAAGTCATATTAAAGAAGTGGTGGATTTTATGTCCAATTATTCTCCGAGTTTTTCATGTTATTCCTTGCGCTCTCCATATCCATTCAGCCAACGATGCTAATATAAGAAACCGTAAACTAACTGTAAGCCATGTTTAGCTTACGGTTAGCTTGCGCTTACGGTTAAGCGTAAATTAACCTCATAGCTAACCTCCCAGGAGAATCACAGACACAAATCTGACCTGGAATCTTTTCAGCTGCACACAGCAACTTGCTCCGTGTTTTATCTCGGTCCCGTTTCGGAAGACTGAAACTTTACTGCCTGATATCTTCAGTAAATGGGACAGTCTGGAGTATGTGCACAGAATCATGTTTAGCTCCGAGAGCTTTCTGCGCATCAGGTTTGCGCATAGTTCCCATGTTCAGCGTTTCTTTTTCTTTATTTTTTTTTTTTTTTTTTTTTTTTTTTTTTTTAAATCTTTATCAGTAATCGTCAAAACATCTACAACATCGACAGAAAGAAAATAAAGAACTGTCCCGGGGAAGAGACAGGGGGTATAACCAACAAAATTTTTTACAAGATATTAAATTTGTGTAATAAAATTACAGTTTTCATGGCTTTTGGATTATTAGATAAGATGATGGTACCAAATTAAATCTTTTTAATAAAGGTCTGTTTTTGCTGAACTTGTATTTGTGTATAAATTACCTAGCAACAAGTAGTAATTTAAGTATATAATGACACTGATGACAAACAAGGAGTCACAGTTCTTTTTGTCAAAAGCAGTAAAGCCAAGAATAACAATTTCATTACGGAGGCGAGTTTGTGGGAAAATAGAAAGTATAAAGCTCCTGATATCATCCCAGACTTTTTTGGTATAGTCACAGCTCCAAAAACAAATGAGTCATGTCTTCAGTTTGTGGCATAGAAAGAGCATAACATATCAAAAGTTTTTCTTAAATCTACACACACACACTGTTTATTAGGGTAGCATCTGTGGACAAATTTATAAGTGACTTCTTTAACTATATTAGTGGAAAAATAAAATTATAAGGTAGAGACCAAACCTTCTTTCAGTTAAGAAGGTTTGTTGTAAAAGCAACCCTGTGCTATTTTAATAAACAACAGCACAAGATCAGGAAATTATTTACTGTCAAAAAAGGGGACAAATTTTCTTGTTTTTGGAAGTAGACACCAGACTAATGTTAGCAATAGAAGTATCCATTATATTGTATAAAATAGGAACTGGCTTTTGATTGATAATGCCTTTCATAAGCATAACAAGGCTAGAGGGAATGGCATCATTCCTTAGCAGTAGTTGGAAATTTAAAATGAGACAGAAATTCACTGTAGCTGAACAATGACCATTGATTATTAAAATAGTTGTCTTACATACATTCTATTTTTTCCAGGTGTCATTGTAGAGCAACTTATTCTTTTATAGAATATCTTTATTATATCAGATCATATATTTGTGAGGAGAATAGTTGTGCTTATAGATGAGTTTCATAATTAAAGTTACAGAGTAAAAGAAAATCCAGTTCACCAAATTGAGAGAATATAAAGAGAGAATATATAATTAGGAATGAAATTCCCACATGCGGTGGGACATGACATGACAGATATTGTTTAATCCATCTGACTTTCAGAGTATTATTTAAGGTAAAAAAGTCCAGGAAATCATTTGGATTCATGATAACAGACTTTTTAATGTAATGGATTTTGTGCTTCAAAAGAAAATTGAATAATAACTGGTCAATCCTTTTACAGGTGCTGTTGTCTACAAAGAAAGGAGAGGCCAAATAAACCAAATAGAGAGGCCCTCTGCCTTAGACATCAGTGTCCTTCCCCTCAGAGTTAAATCTCTGTGCAGCCAGAGGTTTACTTATTTTTATGGTTCTGTTAACAGTAAGAGATAGAGAGTTTTCAACACATCTACTTTTATGGTTTTTGGTGAAGGTAATTCCTAAATATACAACATTTTGTTTACCTTCTTCCAACCATCTTTTTCTAGACCGAATGAAGGCCCCCTCTACTCTAACTTTAACTCTAACAATGACTCTTGGTTATTAAATAGCTGTCTTACATACATTATGTATATTTTGTCCAGGTGTCAATATAGTGTGACTTATTCTTGTTACTCTATATGCAGTGTTGGCATAGTTACTTTGAAAAAGTAACTTTAATCGGACTACTGATTACTCCTTGAAAAGGTAACTTAGTTATATTACTGACTACTTGATTTGGAAAGTAACTAAGTTACATTAAAAGTAACTTTTTAGTTACTTTCAGCAGGTGCTAACAACAACGTTCCGCCTCTTGTGAAAATCACATTGATCTTTGTCAATTCTTAATTGTAAGCTATTTTATAATGGTAACATCAACAATGTGTCTCCACTGATAAGGTTGAACTGAAGAGGAGATTGTAGAAAAAACAGTACAAAAAAATAAAAAACGTAAGTAATTTGTGTTGTCTACTGTTGTCTGGAAAACTCTATGAAGGATTTTAAAGCCCCTCCCCCCCCCCCCCCCAAATGCCCCCAGCCTCCAGGTTCTGCGTTACGGCCCTGCGTTTGGTCTCAAAGCTCAGCGCCCAGATCTCCTCCTGCAGCTCCACAGCTCAGATGGCTGCACAGATTTGTGACACTTATCGTAATATTAATAATTATAATGGCGTTACGTTCCCATTATAATCATTGCCAACTACGGACACGTTCATTCGTGGCTGTTTTCACGTTTATTGCGCTGTTCATATTGGTCTCGATGTTTGCCGTTTTCTGGAGCGCAACGCGAAGCTCGATGTCATTCAGAGGTAATATATTAACTTGACATTAACAAAGACACAGCGGGACGGATCATCGGGGAAATGATGGACAGGGAGAGACTGAACTACCTTAATGACGGACAAATTCTGGGATTTATTATGAGTCTCTGCTTATTTCCAAACCCAAATGAGCAACTTCACGTTCAAAAACGAGCCCAAAAAGGAGCAACCCGCCACTCATTAAATCTACAAGCGACTTAAAAAAAACTGAAGCCCAAAGCCGCTTATAATAATCGGACTTGGCGACAGAAACTGAAAATAGTTCCAGTTTTTCCACCAACAAAATCTTCCTCCATTGTTTACATTTCTGTCGCATAGAGACGTCGGTCACTCGACAAGACGAGTAGAGGAAATACGATTACGGTAAATAACAAAAGAAGATAGTAACGCACAGTGATTTTGATAAGTAACTGTAGTCTGACTACTCGATTTGAAATAGCAACGCGTTATATTACTCGTTACTGAAAAAAGTGGTCCGACGTCAGTAACGCGTTACAAATTAACGCGTTACTGACATCACTGTCTATATGACAAGAATGTAGTCATTCTTGTCTACATTCTTAGATGTTCTTACAACATCTAAGATGTTCATCATCTTAGATCAGTGGTTCCCAAACTTTTTCTGGGCCCCTCTATGGATTACAATACCCACCCCCCAAAAAATAAATTCAACTGGGCACACATCGTTCAACCAGACATAAACCTATGTCTGGTTGAACATAGGTTTATGTTCAACCAGAAAACAAACTCAGTGGAGTTTGTTTTCAAACTCCACTGAAGTTTATTTCACACTTCAGGTTGCAACAAAACGCACTACGAACCACCTTTACAGTTAAACACTTTTGTGTAACTGTTTTTATTTTGTTGTTTTTTTTTTTTTTTATTAATCCATACCGCTTCCCGCCCCACCCTGCTTCCCTGCAATGGCACGGCGCCACCCCTAGGGGGCGCGACCCACACTTTGGGAATCGTTAATATTTCATCTAAGATGTTCAGTAATTCACTGACTTCTGGGAAAGAGTGGCTAAGTTGGAAATTATGGAATCTTCAGTTAGTCATTTTTTTCTCTAGATATATCCTTACCACATTTTCTTAAATATGTTCCCATTTCAAATTCAGAAGTTCTCAGTTCAACCCCAAAACATTCTCGCTATCAGCTTTGGACCAGTATCTATTTATCCAAGATTCAAAGGTGTGGATAATATAATTCTATTTTAAAAGTGAGTTGTTCAGTTTCCAAAATGTGAATCTCTATTAACTGCTCGATTGAAAGTTTAACTTGATGTTTCTGGCACAGTGATCTGCAAGGGAAGTTGGAAAGATACTACTATTGGATATTTTTGATAAATGGTCAGACACCAGCCAGTAATCAATGTGAGGTTGGTGTGATCATTGCTTATTATGCCATGTGTATATTCTTTTTGTACTAGATTAAAGCATTCTATAAAAACATTTAAATAGCTATTAGTATTATTAGAGTAGCGCAGTGGCCATCTATCAAATGCATTATCAGGAGTAACATTGAAGTGCCCTCCTATTAGCATCCAGATATGTATTTAACCAGTGTATTAGACGATTTTCAAACTGGCAAAATATATACATATATATTTTAGTTTTGGTCTTTCTAAATTCTCCCTAGAATTTAGAGTGTGTGTGCATGGTTGAAAAAGTCTGAAAAAGGCAACCCACTCACCAACACTCTGACAGATCAGTAGAGCAGGTGTTAAATGGGCTAAACAACCATGGATGTGTTCAGGGAATCATTAATGATCGCAATATATACATCAAGCCTGAAATCAAAACAATGTAAAGGGCTGAATGTTCTGCTTTGTGGTTTTTACTTTTTTTGTGTGGGAAATATTTTTGTGGTTGTCTCATCCATCTTGTTCAGCACCTCTGCTATGTTGACATTTTTTCAGAGCCATTTTCTTGACTTACGGGGGTGTTCATCTTAGTTATCAACTACATAGGGCCACAGTGTTAATTTCTTTATAAATAAGACTGTAGTTATCAACTGTTGAGGAATTATTTTCTTCTGCCTAAATGTGAGAAGGCATAGTACCCAGCATACCATATAGAACAACTCTACTTTGGAGGATTTAAGGCACAACCTAAACCAATCAGAAAATCATTTTCTGCACTACTTTTCCGAACAAACAGAATTACTGGAATGATTATATATTTGATAATTGTTAAATATTTAGAAATAACTTACAGTGTCTTCAAGTGATCCAGATTTCAGCAGTTCGGCTTCTAAAAGCCACCCAGAAGTGTGACCATATAAGTCAATATTGGCCTCCTTACACTGGCTGCCTGTTTCCTATCAAATAGATTTCAAGTTTATTTTAACAACTTATAAAGTTTTAAATGGGTTAGCCCCTCCTTATCTTCAGGATCTTTTAAAACTTCATTCTGTGTCCAGGGGCCTCATGTATGAAGTGTGCATACGTACAAAAAAAGTACGCGCCATATTTTATGCACAATTCGGCATGAACTTTGCGTCAAAGTTTGCGTAAATATACACACTTTTTCCCTGGTGTGAAAATGTGTGGCAGCTACGCAAACTTTTTTTGTGAATAATATTATTATATATATTATATAGACCCTGCGACAGACTGGCGACCTGTCCAGGGTGACCCCGCCTCTCGCCCGGAACGCAGCTGGAGATTGACACCAGCAACCCTCCCGACCCCATTAGGGAAGAAGGGTGTAAAGAAAATGGATGGATGGATGGATATTATACAGACCAATTTACCTGACAGTCATGTTTATGGACTGTGGGAGGAAGCTGGAGAACCCGGAGAGAACCCACCATGCACAGGGAGAACATGCAAACTCCGTGCAGAAAGACCCCGGCCGGGAATCGAACCCAGGACCTTCTTGCTGTAAGACAACTGCTACCAACAGCTCCACTGTGCAGGCCATGGCTTCAAACATAAAGATGTAAAATTTGTATTATTTTGTGAAGAATCAACAAGAAGTGGGACACAATTTTGAGGTGGTATGAAATTTACTAGATATTTAAAACTTTTTTAACAAATAAAAAACTGTAAAGTGGGGTGTGCAAAATTATTTGACTCCTTTACTTTCAGTGCAGCAAACTCACTCCAGACGTTCAGTTTGGATCCAATGATCCAATGTTGTCCTAAATGACTGATGATGATAAATGGAATCCACCTGTGTGTAATCAAGACCTGTATAAATGCACCTGCTCTGTGATGGTCTCAGGTTGTGTTTAAATGCAGAGAGCATCATGAAGACCAAGGAACACAATATTGATGGGTAAATGAGGCGTCATGCATCGTTTCACCCATAGCAAAACTGTATTGATTAGTGATGGTGAGATGAAGCCTCATGAGGCATTGTACCACTTGAGCCAAATGGTTCGAGAAAGGGTTCATTTCTTGAGGCTTCATGTGCACACGACACCACCTACTGGCCAGGTGTACAATCACAGCCCGCTGTATCTTAACACATGTGATGCATTGAATTTTTGTCTATTATGGGTCTTGGGAATGACTTCACAAAAGGTGTACATATGTGTACAATAAAATATTGTTTGAACAATAAAATATTGATTGAATGTATTCTCTGTGTGTAATTATTCCCAAAACAGTAGTGTCATGTGATATGGCATGTTGTGTAATAATGTTTTTCTGTGACTCTAGAAAAATGGCATGAGCTTAATCAGGCAGAGGACAGTGAAAGTGCTTGTGGAACGAGGGAGGGGGTAGTGAATAGGCTAATGCTTGTGTAACTTGGATGATTTCATTCATTTTTATTAAGAAACAACAATTTCTCCACAGTTTTAGGTTTCAAACGATTTCTCTTTTTTGACACTACTTCTCCAGCCTTTGAAAAGACACGCTCACATGGCACAGATAATGCCGGGGTGCATAAATAAATAAGTGCAAGTTTGTACAGATTGGGGTACAGTGACCGATGATTATAGTATAGTAGCTATATAGTATAGTAATGAAATACCTTGGCTGGGTGAAGTTCCAGTTTCCTCCCTATTCTCATGCAAGGCACGGTAGTGTCTTAGCATGGATGAGGTGTTATTATTGTACCCCAACTCCTTGGTGCACAATAAACACCTCACCTTTACAGAAAATAAGAAACAGTGAAAAATACAGTTCCTCATAAGCAAACCTAATGCATCTGCAAATGTTCAGTTCACCTTACCTCTCGCTGGCTCCATCCTACTCCTATCCTGTCTTCGCGCTCCTAAATCTCCTATCTATCTATCTCTCTCCTAAACTCTCCAAACACCAAACTAACTGTCTCAAACTAAATAACCACTATCCAAACTCTGCTATCCAAACTATCAAAACTCTATCCACTCTCTCAACTGACCGCAACTCGCCTACAACAACCCACATTTTGAATGGAGCCTGTGGGGTTTATAAAGCTGTCAAACCGCGCGACAAAATCTGAGCCATTTCCCGAAGCAGTCACGTGGTACAGCCGGGCAGCGAGGCCTCGGACGTCATCGTTTTCGGCTCCTCCCCTAAATGAAGCAAGCCTCGATACGCGCTTTACGGAAACGCCCCCTCCATTACTCGACACACGCCTCGAAGCCTCGGCTCATCACGTAACATCACTAGTATTGATACTATGTTGATACTGTGTTACTGAATACTTACACCTGCTGGACATTAAAAATCCCTACAGGCAACTGAGTTGACAGACTGATTTAATGACCTAGTCTATACAATAAGATTTAAGTCATTGTATTTTATTGTATATTATATATTGTATTATGTCATATCTTCAGTTAAATTGAAAATATATTTGATATTCTTCGATACAGTCAATAAATAATGTGAACATGTACCAAGTGTACCACGATGGGAAAATTAAAATTGAAGTTATTTCTCAGTGGACCAATTCCATCACCTCAATGGGGAGACGAAAAACACTCCAGGCTGGGCATGATAAACAAATGGCTGATTAAAACCTGCTCTGCCAGCTCAGTGACCTTCATCGATAACCTCTGGATCTACTGGCAGCACTTTCACCTTTTTGGAAGAGGCGGACACAATCTTAATAAACATGGAATAAATATACTCAATGCAAACCTTTTTTATTTTAACAACAAGGACAGCAACGTCATCGTTGCTTCAGAAGAACAGGCTCGAGGACGTCTGATTAGGATGGCACCCTCTGCATATCAGGAGCCAAAACAAGCTGATACAACATCGACTGGAGACGGAGCAACTGGTTCCCTTCCTCCTCCGCCCCCTTCTTGCTCATCCACTCATTCACAGGATTCACAAGACACTTTTGGAGAAATGTCTTCTGGACCAGAGTTTCTTAAATTTACAGATGGAAGGAATCAACAGGTTCTACTTGGGACGTCTCTCCTTAGCACTCATGTAACAGACCTCACTTCATTTAAGCCACCTGCCTCTGATTTCTCAGAGGATCCATCACTCTGTGTTTCTGAGGTCTGAGGCCGGGGTCCAGATATTGTTTTTACACCAGTCTTCCCCAGAATGTATCTGGCCCCCTGGCACTGCAAAACAGGACGTTACCTGTCCGGATCACTACAAGAAATGTTACAAAAAACAGAAACATAAAATACAGCAGACCTAATTCAAACCTCAGACTGAAGAACTTTTGGCCTCCAAGTTACTAAAACTGGCTCTTTTAAATCCCAGATCTCTCTGTGCTAAAGCTCTATTAATCAATGATTTCATCACTGAGCATAATATCGATGTTATGTTTCTGACAGAAACATGGTTGAATGACAATAATGAACTGATCGTACTAATTGAATCTGCGCCTCCTAACTACAATTTGTTAAGTGAGAAAAGAAAACATAAAAACCCCACTTGGACAAACAGCAACCATCACAAAACGTTCTTCACTGAAAACACAGCAGAAACATTTAATCAAATCTACTCTTTTTCCTCATCTTTAAGCTCTAATGACGTAGATAAGTTGGTAAATGATTTTCAGTCTAAAGTTTCAGATATCATTGATTCTATTGCCCCAATTAAAATGAAGGTTGTGTCTGGTAAGAAGAAATCTCCATGGAGAAATGCACAAACAGTTAGATCTGCAAGACAATGAAATGGCGTAAAACTCAACTTCACGTTGATTATGATATCTATAAAGAAAAACTACGTTACTATCATTTAACACTCAAACATGCAAGACAGGCTTTCTTTGCAGATGTCATAAACAAAAACATTAACAATGCTCCAGCTTCATTAGCAACAGTTGACAGACTCACAAACCCTCCTATCACGTTACCACCTGAATTTCAGTCTAATGCTGCCTGCAACCAGTTTTCCAGTTTCTTTTCAGAGAAAATTAAAAAATATCAGAGGATTAATCTGCACATCCACTATAAAGTCAGAACCAACACTGAACCCAAACAAAACAAATACAGGAAAAATGACCCAATTTCAACTACTTAATTATAAAACCCTAGAGGAAATTATAAGTCAACTCAGCTCCAGTTCCTGCTGTCTGGATGTCCTACCCTCACATTTCTTTAAGAAAGTTCTGCCTGTTGTTGCTACTGATCTGATCCAAATAGTAATTCATGGCTCTCATCAGTCGTTTTCCCCCAGGCTTTGAAAACAGCAGTAATCAAACCACTGATAAAACAGAACAATCTAGACAAATCACTAATGCAGAATTACAGGCCGACCTCTGACCTCTGACCTCCCATTCATCAGCAAAGTTATTGAAAAAATTGTGTAAACAGTTAAATAGCTTCCTAACGATAACCAACTGCTTTGACTCCTTCCAGTCTGGTTTCCAATCTCACCACAGCACAGAGAGTGGCCTAGTCAAAGTGTTCAATGACATCCATATAAATACGGACTGTGGGAGAACCACAGTTCTGGTTCTGTTGGACCTCAGTGTTGACCATGACATATTACTGAATGGACTGGAGAGTTGGGTCGGACTCTCCGGTCCAGAGATTAACTGGTTTGAATCTTACATAAAGAACAGGGATTTCTTTGTTTCAATTGGAAACTTCTCATCAAAGAGGTCAAAGGTCACATGTGGGGTACCCCAAGGTTCAATCCTAGGACCCATCCATCCATTTTCTTTACACCCTTCTTCCCTAAATGGGGTCGGGAGGGTTGCTGGTGCCTATCTCCAGCTGCGTTCCGGGCGAGAGGCGGGGTACACCCTGGACAGGTCACCAGTCTGTCGCAGGGCAACACAAAGACATACAAGACAAACAACCATGCACACACACTCACACCTAGGGAGAATTTAGAGAAACCAATTAACCTGACAGTCATGTTTTTGGACTGTGGGAGGAAGCCGGAGAACCCGGAGAGAACCCACCATGCACAGGGAGAACATGCAAACTACATGCAGAAAGATCCCTGGCCGGGAATCGAACCCAGGACCTTCTTGCTGCAAGGCAACAGCTCTACCAACTGCGCCACTGTGCAGCCCATCCTAGGACCCCTCTTATTCAATATCTATATGCTCCCACTAGCTCAGGTTATAACAGGAAATAATATTAGCTACCATAACTATGCAGATGACACACAGCTCTACATTACGATGTCACCAGGTGACCTTTGATCCCATCCAATCACTGAACAGATGCTTAGAACAGATAAATGTGTGGATGTGCCAAAACTTCCTCCAGCTGAACAGAAACAAAACTGAAGTTATTATTTTTGGACCTAAAGAGGAACGATCTAGAGTTATAGATCTAGAGTTATAGATCTAGAGTTATAGATCTAGAGTTATAGATCTAGAGTCAGTGCATAGCTTCAGTTATTACAACTAAAAACCAGCGATCAGCCCGAAACCTGGGAGTAGTGATGGACTCTGACATAAAGACAGTTACAAAGTCAGCCTTCTATCACCTGAAGAACATTTCCAGGATTAAAGGACTAATGTATCAGCCAGATCTAGAGAAACTCATCCATGCGTTTATCTTCAGTCGTATTGATTATTGTAACAGTGTCTTCACAGGTCTGTCCAACAAATCAATCAAACCTAACCCTGATCCAGAATGCTGCTGCTGGAGTTCTGACTAAAACCAGGAAGATAGAGCACATAACACCAGTTTTAAAGTCCCTCCACTGGCTCCCTGTAGCTCAAAGAATAGACTTTAAAATACTGTTGTTAGTTTATAAATCACTGAATGGTTTAGCACCACAATACATTAAAGATTTGCTGTTGTTGTATCAATCTTCCAGAACTCTCAGGTTCTGGTTCTGGTTCTGCTCTGCACCCCCAGAACCAGAACCAAATGAGGAGAAGCAGCATTCAGCATCTATGCACCAAAAATCTGGAACAAACTTCCAGAAAACTGTAAAATAGCTGAAACACTGACTTCCTTTAAATCTCAACTAAAAACCCACTTGTTTAGAGTTTTATTTGAAACGTAATCAATTGCAAATTTATTGATGGAATCTTTTTTTTTTCCTTTTTTTTCTCCAAAGAGTTTTTTTGGCACTAGTGGCTCATATTTTAGTGACAGTAGGCAGACAGGAAAAAGGGGGGAAGACATGCGGCAAAGGTTGCCGAGACTGGGAGTCAAACCTGCAACGTCTACGTCAAAGACTAAGGCCTCCAAACGTGGGGCGTGCTAACCTCCTGCGCCACCACAGCACGCCAACTATCTTTAAAAAGACCTGCCAATTTGGGTTTTGGATGTTTTGTTTGCAACAGTGAATGGATTATTTGTAAGTGTACATGTGCAGCCATGACCTGGTGGGCAGATCTCTCAGTCAGTCCTCTATTCCTTCCTATAGGTGAATAGGAAATAGTGGATGATTTCCAGACCTTCATGGAGGTAGATAAGATCAGTGGATAAGATCAGTTTCTTATGTAAGTATCCACCGATTGCCGCTTTCCCCAAACTATGGAAATCAGATCTGATTTAGCTGTACACTCCTACTTCAGGTGTCTCCATGTGTAATTTTAACCAGAAGCTTCTTGTTGCAACTGTATTCTTTGTCAGGCTCTTGACCAGAGGTAGGTAGGGTATACCTAAAAATTGCACTCAAGTAAGAGTAGCACTACTTCAACATATTTTACTCAAGTAAAAGTACAATGTAGCTGTCCAAGTAATTACTCAAGTAAGAGCAGAAGAGTAATTGGTAAAAACTTCACTGACGTACTGAGTGACTGATCAAAGTGTTAATCACTTAATATTTAAAAATTACATTATCAGATGCACCAAAATATAAAGTTACCAAAATGTCAATAATTTATATAAGTGACAAAAAGTAACAAAATCAGGCAAAAGAAAAGTTTTTCCAGATTAGTTTCTTATAAAACTTAAGAAACTTCATCAAAAACCAAATGTGTTTGTCTGTGTCTGGTGAATATTTGTTTAAAACTTATCTGTCTTTCATCCAGTGATGATAGAGATAGAGAAATTTTACTCAAGTAAAATTAGCAAAACTTCATTATAAAATTTCTTAAGAAAAAGTAAAAACCATAGAGTAATAAAAATACTCCTAAAAGTTTTTTTAAAGGAACTAAAGTAAATGTAATTGAATGAATGTAACTAGTTACTACCCAACTCTGCGTATGACTATTCAGAACTTCCAAAGAGACTTCTCTTGGTTAAACATAAATATAATATGGTATGCGTATTTGTGCAGAGATAAGGCTGCAGTGCACTCACATTTTAACCAAATATTTTTTTCTCGTACAAGTTTCATTAAATTATAAATAACCAACTCTATAATTAGTAGTTTTACGCTATGAAGTTCCAATCGAATCCAGTATAACTAAGTTATCCGGTCTACTTTTATCACTGATAATTTGACTCGCGAACACAGTTTGTTGTATTTGCATGCTGGTGAAAAAGCCTTTACATAAATTACGTACAATCTGAACATGACGAGGGAGAGAGGGACAGGTGTGGGTGAACCGGGATGAAAAGGGATGGGCTGATATACGTAGACATACAGGGCGGGGGAGCAGGGAGCGAGTGTGTGTCGCCATTGCCGCTTGGCAGTGCTGTTGGGAGAGAAGGAGGAAGTCCGCAAAGCCAGCTTTCAGTTTTCAGTGGATACCAGGCTAACATGGACAAGAGTAAAATATGGACTTGTCGGTTGTAATGACCTAACAGTATTACCCCTCCGATCAAAGCTGACTTTGGAGTTTTTTGTTTTTTTTTGAGAACCCGACTGCCGACAGAAGAAGGGATATATATATATATATATATATTTTTTTTTTTTACCTTCGAATGTGGATATGCTTCCTTCTGTTTTCCGAGGTATATGGATCTAGGAGCCACCATGTTATTAGGTGGGTAGGGGAATGTATCTGAGCCGACTTTATGAGCTCACCCAGCACTCTCATTTAAGGACGAAAGGTACCGACACGTCTGTAACTTAGAGTATTCAAATAAACCAGTACCAGAACACGACCTGGTCCGGTTAACTAGCCTAGATTGTGTTTTTTACTCGAGCAGTCTCCCTCCGGGTTGGTGCTAACGCTAGCTGTTAGCTAACTCACTCTGCTAGGCTAACAGTGTTTAGCTAACGTTGTGAAAGGGGATTAGAGGTGTGTATTTTTCCTCTCTCCTAATTTTTTTTAGTGCGAGATCGATATTTTACGACTGTGGAGCAAAGCTGCAGGTCTGACTACTGAAGGGAGCTTTGTCGCATTATTCTAACTGTCTCTTATTTCCACTTTAATTCCAAAGGAATCCTCTCTAACCTGTTTATTCCTGCTCTAACACTTCTTTCCTCCGGTAAAACCATTGTCATTAAACCCACACATTTACCTTCTTTGTTGCTGTTTAGATAGACAATCTGAAACATTTCTAAAGAAAGTTTATACACTAATAAAATGTTGAGTTTAACAGACAAATTATGCAACTCTAAATTACTTACTGAACTAAATTAGTACAAGTTGAAGGGATGGTCTTTAGGTGGTCCAAATCTATCAACATTTAAAGTAAACATCTTTTCCCTTAGTTTGTTGTGAGTAGAGTATATTCACACACAAGCTATTTCTCACTAATGAGAAGTTACAATCAAAAATTTGAACTGAAAAAACACATAGTTTTGTTGCGGTAGTGAAAGGTAGTAAATTAAATTAGCTCAAATTAAGGCCAGTAAATGGCAGTAAGAATGAAGGCCAGTAACTAAAGGTAGTAAAAGATAGTACATTTTTTATCATCCCTTCATAATAGTTTAAATCTTCCATTGATGCTCACTTACTGTTTTAAGTTCGTTTTACTAAAATCTATAAAAATATTCTAACTACCAGACTGGCAGGACCTGAGCTGTCACTGATGGACTCCAAGCTGCTGTGCGCATGCGTTGTGTTGGAACCGCCTAACGCAAAGGTGGGCACTCCTGGTCCTGGAGGGTCGGTGTCCTGCAACTCTTAGATGTCTCCCTGGTGCAACACAGCTGAATCACCTCCCAAGTGTAGTCAGGTTCTCCACAGTTCTGCTAATGACCTCATTATTTGACTCGGGTGTGTTGAAGTAGAGATACATCTAAAAGTTGCAGGAGACCGGCCCTCCAGGACCAGGAGTGCCCACCCCTGGCACCAGTGGCACAAAAGGTGGCTATGCAGCGTATGCAACACATAGATGCGCTGCACTAGAGGGGGCACAAAAACGATGTGGGGAATTCTTTCCTAGTCTGCATTTTATGTTCTTAACAGCTGTTTGTGTATGAAAGGATCAATAACAGAGGAACACCACTGATTAGGCGCCCCTCCCCTCCTGCCAGCCGCTCTCCCTTCCCATACAGGTAGCTGGGCAGCGTCCCTTCGAGAACTCGCTGAGGCGCGTTTTTCTTTTCATTTAAATTTGTAGTAATGCCTCGACAACAGGGAGCTAAAGTTATAAGTTTTCACAACTTTGGCTTGATGATCCGAGATTCAAAGACTAGCAATGACCGAAAGGCATTTTGTAAAGTATGCAGAAAAAATAAAATCTAAATTTCACCTGGAACGACATGACGGAGATCAAATCAGACCGAGCGGAGCGTCCAGCATTCATCAGCAGCGGATTCCTGCATGGGTTGAGGCTCCACAGTGGAGCAGATCCCTGTTTCGTTTTTTGGTGCTAAATGAAGCGATGCATCTGCAAGCTCAAGCTCAGATACGAGCTAAAGTTTTACCAGCGACGCGACGGGAGCTGCAGGCAACAGACCTTGCTGACTCTAAAGCCAGTGTTCAGAGCTGAGCTGCTCTGAACACCGCAGCAGCTAAAGTAAGTTAAATAACACCAACTGCACGGCTAACAAACTGCAGTGTGAACAATCTCAAAATGAAAATTTCACTGCAATTGTAGGAAAAGTGGTAGAACTTTTACGTACAAGTTTATCATTCATTATTAGCTGATACCATTTAGGCATGTTTCAACTTATTGTTTACATCCGGATATTTTGCGAAGGCAAAAAGGCGATTCTTTTCCTTGCTCTCTGTAGCCGCGCTGCTGTGGTAGAACGGTTCCGGTAACTATATGAAACCTTAATTTAGAGCAGTGCGCCACAGCAATGGGAACATAACTCAGAAAAACCATCAACGAACAACTCAACACCCCAACCCACTTTCCATGTCGGCTAGCTACACACAGACTCGTTGCCATAGTAACAAACAGCTCCACTATATGTATGAGGATCCAACACCATAAAACCCGCAAATGTTTCCCACACAAAGTCCTTAACAGTTTCATGTTTTCAGGCTGGATGTTTATTTTGGGATTATAAAATGATCTGAACTCAGCACTGGTTGATTAGCTCATTTAAACAGCTGCTCTAATTGTGACGATAATCTGACAGAGTTGGTGTGTTGGTCACCTCGCTGCAGATGGACATTTGTTTATTTAAGCTTTTCAGTGACTTGTGAAATATGATACCCTTGAACCTTGTTATCGAGTTGTCCTAGTTTGACAATTGGTAGCAAACTAATATTCTATTGAGAAAAAAACATCGGCTTGTGAAATTGGAATGTCATTGCATTTTACTGATACTCTTAAAAAAACAAAAAATCTTAAGTCTTATGGACTTAAGGACTAAAAATAGTGCTTTCTGTTTTTAACATATGAGGTCTTGGTCAAGTTAAAGTGACAGTTAGACCTTCACGTTAGTGGGATAAACTTTTGTCTTACATGGGTCAGTGCACTGATTGCAGCTTTCTCTCAAATGGTAGATCATCATTTTTTGATTTTGATTTTAGCCAGTGCCATTTTTTTGGTTGAAATCTTGTTAAATATAGGAAGAAAGTCTGAGTTGGTAACAGTAGGGTCACTATTGATATCTACAAGCTTGCAGACATCACCTGGTAGGCTGATCTATTAGTCAAACCTCTCACTGCAGAGCAGAAGAGGAAAGTGGCTGATTTTTAGACCTTTGGTGAAGTAGAAAAGATCAGAGGATGAGATTGGCTTCACTTAACTATCGACTGATCACTGATCTCCCAAAATTGAGGAAATCGGCTCAAAATTGGCTTGATTTTGTTTTGGTAGTGTAGGGCAGTGGCTTGAATATGTCAGTGGATGTCACCAAAATGTTAGATTTGTTCTTTGAGTTGTGGAAGTTGGTAAAGTGTGTCCGTTGAAGAACGCCGTACTTGGCGTCTGTTACGGTGCACTGGCAATACAACGGTCAGTATTTGCTGTGAATTCTGAAGGTAAGCAATACTGACCGCCAGCTCCTCAATGTTGCCAAATGTTACTTTTAATGTCCAAATAGTTAGTTTTGTCTTTTCTTTTCTTTTCTTTTTTTTTTATATATGCTGTACCCGTAAACCAAAAAATAACTGCGTTAATGAGACTTATGTTGACACGGAGTATTTGCTGTGAATTCTGAAAGTGAAGCCGCTCCGAATAAACGGCCTGAACCACGATCTCAACCGCCGTGTGTGTCCGATTCCTGCCTCAAGTTTCCTTCCGACAGCAACAATTAAAGAAAACACAACTCGGAGTCTAAGGAACAGCGAGGTGTCATCTCACACGGACAGGGTTACAGTAGTAAAAATATTGTAGAGGTAGTAAAAAAGGTAGTAGAAAGTAGTAAATTCAACTCTGGGAATCCTGTATAAACCCTGAAACAGCACTGCCATGTCTTTTCATTCTGCTGCAGATTGTCGAGGGTAGTTCTGATGCTCTGTTTAAATGCACTGAGGGTTTTATAGTTCAAAGCTCGGCTGTTGTAAAATAATATTTTAGTAATTGATTACTCTATAGACTATTTTTACGATTATCTGAGGAATCAAATCTCTCTCTCTGTCTCTCAGTGCCGTTCCTACCAGTCGCTCCAAAACCATGACGATGCGATTCCGATGCCACAAATGCTGTCATTGTCCATCCATCACAGCGCAAGGTTCAACAATCCTCATTTCTCCCCCAAGCCCTCACAAAACATTGCGCAATTCAACAACTAATGATCTGGCCGGAACACGGTGCACTACATAATAAAACATCATTTAACAAAGCTTTGAGGCAGATGAATTTTAATAATTGAGGTACTCGAATCATTTGAGGAATCATTTCAGCCCTAGTTTAAAGTGGAGGTGCTTAGGGGCCACTGTTTTAAGGGTTTCCCTGTTGCTGCATGCCTGTCTTAAATAAATGGGTGATTAATAGGATTCTGCATCAATAGGAGGCATGTTAACCCTTTAACTGTCACCCCAAACACTGTCACATGCAGGTCAATGGGTCAGTCGGGGCACTGGCAGTTACTGAGGAGGTAGTAATTACTTGAATCAGGTGTGCTGTAACAGAGGCACATCTAAAACATGCAGGACTATTGGCTTTGTAGGTATTTGGGTGCTTACTTTCAAAGCAAGTGGAAATGTTTAACAGTTGGTGATTATGTAATGTTGACCCAGTTAAATCCAATAAGTGACACTTGTTCAAGGTTCCCCTCAGAAATCCTTAAGGTTGGTGGTGGGACTGTCCACCATGTTTTTGTGCAAAAACTAGTGGGTGCACTGATTTATTGGTGCTGATTTCCCTAATTTTGGGAGATTGGTGATCAGCCGATTTTTACATGTGAAGCCAATCTTATCTTGCTTGGCAAATGTGTAAGAATCAATCACTGTCCTCTTCTGCTCTCCTGTGAGACAGGTTTGACCGACAGACTGGCCAACTAAATTATGTCTGCACATAGGCCTGTCATGATAATAAATTTTGCTGAGCGATTAATTGTCTCAAATATTATTGCAATAAACAATTATATATAGCTTAATTATATATATAGCTCTCAAAACCAAAGTGCTGCAATTTAAAGTCAGAAAAGCGCTGATCAATCTCGTTTATTAACACAGTTAGTTTGGCAGTTAACCGAGGACATGAAAAAGCACCGGAAGATAAGGCCGAGATGAACTGACAAGCAGGAAAGTGGACGAGATTGTTTTTTTTTTTTTGTTGTTTTTTGGAAGGCTAAATTTTGTGTACTTAGCTCCGTGTTTGGTTTCAAAATGCCGACATTCTTTCACAACGGACACTGTCCCAGAACACAAAAGACATACTGGTTTTTCACCTTGAAGTACAAACAGGTATTCATTTTTCCATTGTTCATAAAACAGTCTTCCTTGTAAATCGATTTTTCTTTTCTTAGACATTTTGATGTTAGCTTGTTGAGGTTTCAGTTTTATTTGCTGGGAAAATGAATAATCAGCTTGAGGTGACTCTGCTGCACTCTAGTGGCGAGAAGCCGTAATGTTGGCTGGTAACAATCGGAAGGCATTATGGAAGATGTAGTTTGTAGTCAATTTGTGCTCAAAACCTATTTTAAGTCAATCAATGGGCCTATAAAACGATGGTAGGGGGAGAGGGCCACATAAAATGAAGTGGCCTGCTACGTCATTTTATGTGGCCCTCTCCTACCACCTACCACATGTGGCCTGCGGGCCTTGAGTTTGACACATGTGCCATAGATGGACGAGCCGGATGTGGTGATCTTGAGCTGGAGTGGTCACATGTGGCCTGAGAGGATAAGGTAGATTTGCAGTCGTGCCAGTCTGTTGGAAACAAACTCTTAAACGACTTGTGGTCCAATAATGGACATTGAGCCGTGCAGCTACTGCTCTGGTGGACATCCCTGCATCCAACATGCCAACGGCACGCTCCAACATAACTTGACATCTGAGGTATTATGAATTGTGACAAAATTTGACATTTTGGGGTGGCTTTATATTGTCCCCAGTCCAATGATTGTCCAGTTGTTGCTCATTTTGTCTCATCACCTGGACATGCCCCATCCATGCACTGAGCAAAAACAGCAAGAGCTAAACCAGCCTGTTACACCATCAGGTCGTTGAGTTAAATTATTTTTTTTCTTATTTGTTTGGCTTTGATGATAATCCGGGTGAGTGTTGGTAGATGTGTGCTGCTTTACCTGCTGCTTTAAACCTAACCCGCTCCGGACGTCCTCTTTTTCCTGAAGTGAGCCTTGATATAGCCATACTTTGTCAATTGCTTGTTTTATAAATCTCCTATTAGATTCGGTGTGTTGATGCATTTTGATATTCTTCACCTCAGAGGTAATTTTCCGCCGCAACACACAAACTTCCCCATTTACTCTGCTCATTAAAGTTCCTCACCACATCACTTAGGAGTTGCTGCTGCACGCTTTCACAGTGTGAAGGACCAGCCAGGCTCTCGCCACTGCCGAGGCTCTCGTGCAGTTCTTGCAGCCGTCTGCCAGTGGACACACACCGATGTCTCAGGCAGCTCTCCCTGACAACGCACAAGCGCAGTCGAACTGAATCGCAAATTCAAGTTATTGGGCTCTTTAGAGACTAACAAAGGTCAATCCTAGCAAAGTATGTATGATTTACACCAGTCTTACTCAAACTGTGGTCCCTGGATCATTTGTGGTGCGAGGGCACCCTATGGTGGACAGAAAAGAACTCCAGGACTACTTGTATGATCAGAGGAAGTTAAGTTATAGCAACTGGAATGGTTAGTGGTAGGAATCGTTACAGTTAGTCAGAACTGCTCTTTGCTTGGTAATGAATGATGCTCTGCTTTCAAATAAACAGCTATTATTATTTTCATTTACTTTTGCAAATGACTCAAAATGCCGAAGTGGTTGTGGCCGGTTAAATTGCTCAATTAGCACCACACTTCTATTAGGATGAACAAAGAAAAGTACATGAGAGACTAATATTTTCCTTTCAGGTTGCATCATATATTAAGATGTGTTATAGCGGGCACAATTTTGGATTAAGTGGTCTTTGACAGCTTGTTAAATGGGTAAACTGGTCCTCAGCATGAAAAAGTTTGAGAAACACTGATTTAGAGACATATGCAAACTGTGAGGGATTTGAATTTGCCATTCAGCCATACCCACATGCTCCCACCAGCAGCCAGCGTTGAAAGAAGGATTTATCATCATGTTATTCTAATTCATTAAGCACAGTTTGATATCTGCATGAAGAAGAAATTAAGAGAAAGAAAAATAGTAGGAAAACAGGTGGATTCCAGTTGGAAGGGGGCGAGGCTAAAGTGATGTCACCAATTGACCATTTGAATGTGATGAGCTCTGGTCTGTGATGATACAAATGAAGTTTGATGCAGCTGGGAGCTTATATGGGGAAGTTATTCCATCTTGATGTTTCATGGCGAATGTCCAGATTTGAGGCTTGACCAAGCCCATATGCTTTGATATAGGAAAGTTCCTTTGATAACTTTTGACCTTCAATGCCTCAAGACTGTGCTTACTGAGTTTGAAGCCTGGATCTCGAAAGCTCTAGGACGAGTTTGCTTAGATATGACGTCATTAAAATAGACAAAATGGCGACTTTTATCCAAAATGGCCAACTTCCTGTTGGGTTTGGACCATGGCTTGAGCTCAGTGAGTTTTGTGCAGCTTGGTACATGTGGAATCTAGAGCCAAACATATGGTGGTGGCATGACCTCATTTCGCCACACTGCCATGGCGACACCTTCCACTAAAACGTCTTAGCACTTTAAAGTTAGTGAGACCAACTTATCTGTCAGCTGATGCAAAATCATCTTGATTAGGTCAAGAGAGCCAGAGATGGAGCATTCCAAGTAAAAAAGTCACTTCATGTTCTGAGGGGACTGGGCTTAGAAGACGTCAGACTATGACATCATAGGATCGTCAAGGATCGAACCAGGTTTCGTTTGTTTTGGCGAGTACGCCAAGTTCGCTGTTCTGAACATATACAAAAAGTCTATTTTTTTGATAACTCTTGAAGCCCCATGCCTTAACTGCATTCTGACCTAGAATGAAGCCGATAGGTCGACATCTCTAGGAGGAGTTTGTTAAAGTTTGGCGTGACTAAAAGTGAAAAATGGTCAAAATTTGACCTTTGATACAAAATGGCTGCCCTGTGCATTTCAGAGGGGACCTCTGAGAGACTTTTTTTCTTGATTTGGGGGGGATCTACCTACATACCTAATAATTACGTCTCACTGTAATTGAAAACCACAAATTCTGAACTTTGTTGAAGTTTTAAATGTTGCCCGAGACGCTAACATTTGGCTGTGCCTAGGGGCGTACTGATTACCAGCACTGATTTCCATAATTATAGTAGATTTGTGATTGGCCGATACTTGCAAGAAGCCGATAGGGCTGAAATAATTCCTTGAGAGATTTGAGTACCTCAATTATTAAAATTCCTCAAGGAAAATGTATCTGCCTCTCATCTTCGTTTAATTGTTTTATTATTTACTACGCCGTAGTATATGATAAATGCGTCGTCTTTTGTGTTGCGCAGCATGTCGGGTCGTGTCGCATAAATACGCGTTGGGTCATTATTTGTGTTGTGCAGCACTCTCACTTCTGCCTGAGTTGTTGACGGGAGCTAAATGTTAGCAGCTTAACGTCCAATTTTCAAGTTCAGCCTGAGAGAATTTTATCGATTCATGATAATGTACGTGTTTTTGTCATTTTTCGGGGGACCAACAAACATCCTTAAAATGACGAGAGCGATGCTTTTCTTCTCCCGGAGCTGCAGGTTCAGAGCGAATGTCGGGGTTCAGAGCACAGCGGAATTATTTATACAGGTGAGCAGATGGGCTGAACAAAGCCCGCGGTTGTGCTTTAGATGCATAGCTTTACTGACTGACCGGAAAATAAATTTCATATCGTCCCGATCTCAACAAATGGGTGGAGATGCACACTGTGACGTTACATAGATGGAAAATGTGCTTCTGTGTTTGAAAAATGCAGGTGTCAAATGACGTCTCTATTATTGCTGAACATGAAAGCTATAAATGTCTGGGCAAGGTGTGAGTTCATCTATTAAACGGACTTAAGATGAATACATAAACCAAAAGCTGGAGTATAGACATTTTTTTAATAAGTGTATTTGTGAGCCTGCCTCTATTATTACATGGAATATAATTACAGATTTTTGTATCGCTTTTTTCCAGGTTAATTTAGAAAGTGAGCTATTACTGTTAGTAGTTAGTTTTCTAAACTACAGAAAAGTTATTGTTAGTATTACACCTCTAATATATAGTGATATTTCAGACAAAAGAAATTGCAGCATCCAGACGAACATTAAAACACTTTTCCCGTTTTAATTTAAAAGTTATGTCTATGCTGTTGCTTTCACACCACTACATCACTGACAAAACATATGCATAAAACCCTCAATAGGACATAAAATATTAGAAAACCAGATACCTATGACCTGAAAAGTGAATCCCAGTAACAAGGACATTAGCCGGTTTAACGCTGAACTGACGCCGAACGCTGAGTGCGGTGAAGCTAACTGTAGCAAGAGCTGCGCTAAGAAGCTAACAGAAACACTGAAGAGATTCAAATCAAATCAAACTTTTAAATCAAACAGCAAGGCATTTCAAAGTGCTTTACATCAATGGTGGTTTCAAATTCTGTACTGGTATTTAGGCCAAAGTGTTCAACTAGTCCTGGATCCTTTTAATACAAAATGAGCACTCAGTTTAAGTTCACTTTTTTGAACTTAACTGCACAAGTCTACACTTCATGTAAAAAGTCTCTAAATGGTTGCTGTTTCTTACAGATTTGGCACAAGTCTCACCCTTTGATTCATTTGACATTTATTACAGGTATTCCCCCTGAAGTACATAGCAATACTCTTCAGGTAAAGCTTTATAGTCAAACCAGATACAATTAGGGCTGAAACAACTCCTCAAATGATTTGAGTACCTCGATTATTAAAATTCCTCCAGGAAAATTTATCTGACTTGAAGCTTCATTAAATTATGTCTAATTATGTAGTGCACTGTGTTCCGGCCGGATAATTATTTGTGGTGGGCAGCGCTCTTACTTCCGCTTACGATCACAATTTTTGAGTGATCTACCTTGAGTAATCTGTGTAGTACTAATATAAATGTCAGTGGTATTTATTGCAGTACTTACTGACGAACTAGCAAAATTAGCTTAGCTAATGTAGCTTTTATTTGCAAGCAAAGATGGACATGTAGCCTACATGTATCTTACTACTAATTGTGCATTCACACCAAAAGCGTCTTGAGTGTCAGGCGCGTCTGGTTTCCATTCAAATTTTATGTGGAAGTGCGTTGAGGGCTGTTGCAGCGTGTTTCTGGCGTGGCAAGATTTGAACTGTTTGGAATGTTTTAAGCGTTTGAAGTGTCGAGTGCGTCCAACAGAAAACAATGGCTAGATTTGATGCGTCTGACACTCCCTTACATGCGCCTCCACAGAGACTTTGAATGTAAATACTAGATGTAGAGCAAAACATCAAGCTTCTGTATTCAAAGTGCACATGCATTGAACTTGAAGCTATTATTGACTCTCAAATCAATGCACCACTACTTTTACAGTCACCAAAACCTTGTTATTCACGTAAGCAGTTTGTATGTACTTGAATAAATCCGTTTAAATATGGGTTTTATGCATCTATGGATTTCAGCATTCCAGGATGTACTTCTCTTCATGCTCGTAGTATGAGACTGGAGGCAGCTTATAAACATCATGTGACATATTTTCTTTCTCTGTCTCACATGGGTCGATCCGAACAGCAGCAATTTTGTTCATGTATCTTTCTCTTGTACATTGATCAAGAGTATCCACATATTTTCTTTTTATTGGTCTCGAAGCCATGGGTCTGCTATTCTTTACACTGTGCTTGCCTGCTAAGATGGCACGGATCACTTCTGGCTCAGACTTGTGGGAACTATGTATAAGATTTTAGGTGTGGCATTGCCATCCACCCCCATTAACAATCCACTGTCCTGAATCACCACTAGGGTTTTTAATATACCAATTCGTGCAGGGAGACTTTTAGATAGATTGCCACCATTCTGTAAGATAATCTGTTTAGTTACTAGTGTCAACATTTGTTGGTTGTCTCAATGAGTTGACTGTGGTAGTCCTCCATTCTACTGATCACGCATTTAGAGTTCCAATATTGAGTGACGATGAAGAAGAAACAGATTGTTTTCACAAGTGTATGCCAAGGCTTCTTATAACGTTTACTGGTTATTTTATAATAAAAAATCAGAATGAATTTATCTTTCATTCTCATTGCAAAGCCAATTGTTTCTAGGTTAGTGGCAGTCAAAAGGCCAGACTTTCCTTCAAAACTTAGAATTTAGAAGACTTCTGGATCCAAGTAAAGATGTCTGACAATGTTTTTAATGTTTAAGTTCAAATGTTTGTTTCCAACAGATGTAATCAGATCCAAGTATGAAAAAAAATGTCTTAAGTGTTTTGTTAGTATGTCTTGTATATTTTTTTACCCGTTTTTAACTGATTGTTTTCAAATTTCATATCTTTCAGGAAGGTGATAAAAGAAGGCGTTGGCTGCTTTAACCTGGCTTACAGAAACATCTCTCCAAGGAGTGAAAGTAATTTGAAGAAAAAGATTGCGGAAAATGAAAATTTCCAGAGTCCTGACCCACTGAGTAACTGAACTGGAATGAAATCTTGATCTATTTTTCCTTATAGCAACCAAGTTAGCAATGAGTGGGCGTATATAATGGCCAAGAATAAGGATGCACGCTCCCTGACATTTTCCATTAGTGTGGTTGGCCTGTCTGGGACTGAAAAAGAAAAGGGCAACTGTGGAGTGGGCAAGTCCTGCCTGTGCAATCGATATGTGCGCCCAGATGCAGACAATTACTACTCTGAGCACACCTCAGTCCTCAGTACAATAGATTTTGGCGGACGTGTTGTCAACAATGACCACTTCCTATATTGGGGGGAGGTGAACATTCGGGGGGAGGAGGGTTTGGACTGTAAAATCCAAGTCATTGAACAAACTGAGTTCATTGATGACCAAACATTTCTTCCACATCGAAGTACAAATCTACAGCCATATACCAAACGAGCTGCAGCAACTAAACTCCAGTCAGCAGAGAAGCTTATGTACATCTGCACTGACCAGCTGGGCTTGGAGCAAGACTTTGACCAGAGGCAGATGCCTGATGGGAAACTGAACATTGATGGCTTTGTGCTTTGTGTTGATGTTAGTAAGGGTTGTAATAGGAAATTTGATGACCAAATGAAATTCATTAACAGCCTCTACTCACAAATTGTTAAGTCAAAGAAACCTATTGTTGTTGCTGCCTCAAAGTGTGATGAGTATATGGACCAGCATTTGAGGGATTTGCAGACCTTTGTGGCCAGCAAAAAAAATTTGATGTTAATTGAGACATCAGCACGTTTCAATGTCAACGTAGAGCACTGCTTCAATACCCTTATCCAGCAGATTGATAAAACAAGAGGAAAGCCTAAAACTATACCCTACCAGGATGCCTATAAAGTCCATCGACAGCTTGCTGCCTCAGTAACAGAAAGATTTGAGAAGCTCATGGTGCAAACAGTGAGGGACTATCATTTTACATGGAAAACGGTTATAAATAACCTGAGGGGTCAGCCAGACTATGATGAGTTTATCACCCTAGAGGGATCTCGAAAAGCTCGCTCCATGTTCACAAAGTACATTGCACAACTGAAACAGGAGCACATCAAACGCCGGCGGGAAGAGTACTTAGTAACACTTCCAAAAACCCTTAACAATATTTTCTGTAGTCTGGAGGAAGTTGAACACCTGTCATGGCCTGAGGCACAGACTATAGTCCGAAACCGGCAAGATTTCCAGTGTTGGTTTGTGGAACTGGATCATACACCATGGGATGAGTCAGATCACATTGATAATAGTGATCGCAGAATACCCTTCGACCTCCTTAATACCCCTGATGGGGAGAGAATTTACTATTCCCATGTCCAGCACTTGCTATCTGAGAAAAGAAGGGTGGAGATGAAAGATAGGTTCAAGAAGACTCTGGAAAGAGTTCATTTTATCAGTCCAGGACAACCCTGGGAGGAGGTCATGTGCTTTGTCATGGAAGATGAGGCCTACAAGTACATCACTGAATCTGACAGAAAGGATGTTTACTGTAGGCACCAGCAAGAAATAGTTGAAAAGGCCAAAGAGGATTTTCAGGAAATGCTATTTGAGCACGCTGAGCTGTTTTATGACTTGGATCTTAATGCAACTCCCAGTTGTAACAAGATGACAGAAATTCACAGTGTACTAAATGAGGAGCCCAGGTACAGAGCACTGCAGAAACTTGCCCCAGATAGAGAGTCGCTACTCCTGAAACACATTGGGTTTGTCTACCATCCCACTAAGGAGACATGCTTAAGTGGACAGAACTGTGTAGATCTGAAAGTAGAGCAGGTTTTGGCCAACAGGCTGGTACAGCTTGACCATGGACGCTCAAATCTCTACTATAGCAGTGCCAACATTGATAAGATCAATCTCTGCCTTCTTGGAAAAGATGGTCTCTCACAGGAACTAGCAAATGAGATCCGAGCTCAATCCACAGATGATGAGTACACACTTGATGGTAAAATTTATGAACTAGAGCTTCTTCCTGTGGATGTTAACTCCACTCTGCTGTTCAGTCACACATGGGTTGCCACTTTCAAGCCTCATGGCTGCTTTTGTGTGTTTAACTCTATTGAGTCTCTCAACTGTATTGGTGACTGTATAGGTAGAATCAGAGCAGAGATAGCACAGAATAGACGAGATCAGTTTGCTCAGCCACTCCCATTTATTCTCATTCTTTCAAGTCAGAGAGACAGTGTTTGCAAAAACATACCTATTCTAAGGCACCAAGGCCAGCAGCTTGCAAACAAGTTGCAGTGTACCTTTGTTGACATTCCCTCAGGAGCTTTTCCAAGGAAATTCACGGAATTCCAAATTAAGCAGGGGCTCAGGGCAGTGCTGGAAGGCCTTAAGCATAACTTGGATGTCTTAGCACCCCTACCATGTATTAAAGACATGGCTGAGACAGATCTTAGAATAGTCATGTGTGCTATGTGTTGGGACCCTTTTAGTGTTGACCTCATCCTCTCACCTTTCTTAGATTCACATTGCTGTAGTGCAGGACAGCAAGGCCAGAGCAATACACTCATTCTCGATAAGATTATTAGGGACAACCGGAAAAGGATCCAAGTCACTATACTCTCTTATCACTCTGCTATTGGTGTCCGGAAAGATGAACTTGTGCATGGCTATATTCTGGTCTACTCTGCCAAGCGCAAGGCATCAATGGCAACCCTACGGGCATTCTTGGCTGAAGTCCAAGATGTGATCCCCGTCCAGATGGTAGCGATAACAGACAGTCAGGCAGACTTCTTTGAGAATGATGCCATAAAGGAGCTGATGACTGAAGGGGAGCACATTGCCACAGAGATTGCTGCTAAGTTCACAGCACTCTATTCCCTGTCACAATATCACCGGCAGACAGAGGTTTTCACACCCTTCTTCAACGAAGTGCTAGAAAAAAAGTCAAACATTGAGAAGGCCTTCTTGCTCGACAGCTCCACTCGCGACTGCCCCACCAGTGAAGATGTTTTCCCCACATCACCTCATAGTCATTTGCCAGCTTACACCACCTATTATCCTGAATCTGATGATGATAATGAGGCCCCCCCACCTTACAGTCCAATTGGTGATGATGTCCAACTTCTGCCTACACCCAGTGAGCGGGCAAAGTACAGGATTGACCTAGAGGGAAATGAGTACCCCGTTCAAAGCACACCTGTTGGCGACCACGACCGCAACCACAAAGTGCCCCCACCAGTCCGACCTAAACCTGTGCTCCCTAAGCCTAATGTGAAGAAGCTCGACCCCAACCTGCTTAAAACCATTGAAGCAGGCATGCGAAGCAATCGCAGGATGCCTCGTGGCCCAGTCACACACACTGAAGATGTGGAAGCTTCAGACAACTATGCAGAACCTGTTGACACCCTGGTTAGGTCCAGAGGTTTCCACAGCGATGACATCTATGTTGTACCTGAAGACGCCCACAGCCGTCTGGTGAAAATTACACCTTCATTCCTCCATTCAGGAGGAGATGAGGAGAACGGATTTGATCGAAAGTCTCAAGCCATCAGGCGACCATCTAAGTACAAACATCGGTCTAAGATCCTCTTCAGCAAAACAAAGGCGTATCAAAGACGATTTCATTCTGATAGTGATGGTGAAGAGTTTTGCCCTGCCACACAGAAAAAGAAAAAAGGAAGAGCCCATAGAGGCAGTGAGGAGGACCCTCTTCTCTCCCCAGCTGACCCGTGGAAGATTGGTATAGATAATCCTGCAATCACCTCTGACCCTGAAGATGATAAGAAGATGAAGAAGAAGAAGGCATCAAAGACACTGAAGGACCAGAAAAAGGTGAGTCTTTCCTATTATTCAGCACTGGCACACAATCTTTTTTTTCATCTAAGTTTTTATTGGTTTTATAACAAATGAACAAGCGTTGAAACAGGCAGGTCGGTGCTTGTCGTATCAACATATCAAAAATAAAATATTGTATCAACAGTCACACGAGGCTGGGCCACACGAGGCAGTGTGTGGCCCAGTCACACACTGCCTCGTGGCCCAGGGTGTGACTGGGCCATG
Source organism: Gambusia affinis (assembly GCF_019740435.1). NCBI lineage: Eukaryota > Metazoa > Chordata > Actinopteri > Cyprinodontiformes > Poeciliidae > Gambusia > Gambusia affinis. The sequence continues at coordinate 435,926 of NC_057883.1, forward strand.
AGGCAGGGGAGAATTCTCAGGGGAACAAAACTACTCCCAACAAACAAAAAGTCAGTCACCTTAATGAGCTAGATTCATACTAGATGTCCAGAACCAAATTTACTCAAAATCTTAACATATTTATTCTAAGCACTTAATACATCTGTGTTATGAGGTTATGAGAGTACACAAAAGTATTGAAGCGTCAGTGCATGTCTCATTGCATAAGTTGTGGTATTCTTTGGGTATTAGTGCAAGCCACAACTGTCATTACTAACTTTGTAAAACGTTTTAGTATTTTCTTTTAATATCTACTGCGAGTCACAAGGTATGCAAACTTGGGCTTGTACAACTTGTTGATGGCCTACGCCGCAGTAAACTTGTTAAGATACCTCCAGCACCATTAAGACTCTAGATAAAAAATTTAGGTACCTGCTCTACCAGGAATATGCTCCCATGTGTCCATCAAACTGTTGAAACTAAGTTCGACAGAGACACTGGGATTTGGGACAGAGTACATCTAGTTTCTTCTTGACCTGTACCTCGCCACTGGAGGGTCAGGAAACAGCACCCTGGGGCCAATAGTGGATACTATTGGGCAGGAGAACAGTTCCCTCAAATTTGTGAGAGAATGGACAGCCTGAGCACTTTGAGTAACTCCGCTGTTTGTGCCTCTTCGTCAAGAAGGTGCGTTCCTCACACTGTGACCTTCTCTGGAACTAGAGGTTGATTTAAGATCACCTCTGTTCCTCCTGAATTGACCAACAGAAGGGATGTGAAGCAGAGGTGCAAGACCAGCACTGCCTCCCCTGCACACTCAGGTGGATACAATGGGGAAGAGTCCTGGGGAGAAGTTCCCTAGACTAAAACCCGGGGAACTTCTCAGCTCCCTAGATCAACAATTTGGGCATGTCAAAACCAAAAGCAGTGACTCCACTAAACCAGGTGCTGCTCCAGGGCTAAGTGAGGCAGCAGCGAGTTTAAATGGTTCTACATGCAGAATGTGACCCACGGCAGACCATGGTCTTGTACCAGCCACCTGCCCAGCTCTGCTTCAGAGCCAGTGCAGACTTAGCAACACTCCTCCCTGAAAGGCTCTCTGTTCTCTGATAACATCTGTGCTGGGCTACAAGGACATGTCACTTGCACACAAGCTCAACCTGAACAAGGGTCAACACTCAAAAGGTTGTGTCTTGGTAAAGAGTGAGGTTGCAGATCTTGGGCTTCAGCATCAGTCAGTCACAGCAAATGCTTGTGCCTCTGGACCGGTCCAAAGGCTTGTGCTTCATGAAAGCACTGGGCTTACTGTTATGACCAGCCCCTTGACTGAACCATTTCACATGTATCTGCTACACTATCCTGCTGCGTTCACAGCTTTACCTTCCCCTCTTTCCTTCAATCAGTGTCCTAGGTTTTTCTCTCCAGTTTCTGCCAGGGACTTTGCCTTTCCTCCAACCTCTCCAGCAATACTTCATCTTCATCTCATCAGCTGTCTGACCCCAAGGCAAAGATTCTCTTATCTGGGTAGCATTGTCTCTTCCAACTCTGTTACCAAAACCTTAACCTATATTACAGCCATTCATCAATATAATATGCATAAAGTCTATTTATTTAACCAGCATATGTTAAGTATTTGTATTACTAGGCCTGTAACGATAGCAAATTTTGTTGAGCGATTAATTGTCTCAAGAAACTATTGTGATAAACAATAATATTGTTTGAAGACCTTTGTACACTGATTTAATGGAAATGACATAATAATGCATGTGATTTCCTGCCAAAGATAGATACACTTTATTTTCAAAAGAACACATAACACTGAAACTGATAAACCAAAAATAAAAATAAAATGGATTCTCAGTCTCCATTAACCAAAATGTACTTGAATAAAATCACCAAAGTGTAAATAAATACTGGATTCAGCCAAAAGAGTTCAGATTATGAAGTCTGTAAACCATATTGCCCTTCAGTAATCATTAGATTTAAATAGAGAGGATGGAACATCGACTACCTGATGCAATAGTTCACACTACACGTTAGTTCCCACCTACATTTTCCCCTTACGACAATCTTAGACTGTTGATTGTTCTAAGATTGTCGCTTTCGTAAGCGATCATCCTGTAGTGTGTGGTGTGTTGCGTAGATCGTTGTGGCGCTCTGATCTAAATCAGGGGTTTTCCCGGCTGGGAGCGTTAACACAGCCTGTTGAATCTGACAGGTAGCCAATCAGAAAGCAGGGATTCTCCTCCGTGCTTTCTTTTTTTTTTTTTTCTCCCCACCCGGGGGTCTTTTGTGGGCTCTAGTGTCCCTTATATGACAATAGGCTGACAGGAAAGGGAGAGGCAGAGGGGGGGAAGACATGCAGTAAATATCGCCGGGTCCAGGAATCAAACCTGCGACAGCCGCGTCGAGAACTCAAGGCCTCCAAATGTGGGTCGTGCTATCCCCTACGCCACCACAGCACACCCACTCCTCCTCCGTGCTTTCTGAGAGGAAATTACAGAGGGGAATCCCAAACAGCTGACATGGCGCAACCCGAAGTCCAGCGGACTGTTGATTGTTGATTGGTGACCCTCTCACCTGTTGACGGCTCGAGATAGGGACAAGGGTGTAAGAAAATGAATGAATGAATGGATGGATGGATGGATGGATGGATGGATGGATGGATGGATGGATGGAGATGATATGTGGAAACAACATTAATGTTTATAAAACATTTTGTGCAAAGAATATAGAAATGACGATGGGAGGAGTTGGAGTGAAATTGCTACACAGTTGATGAACCCGGTAACTTTTCAGCTGTTCTTCATTAACGTGACATAAATAGGTTCTAATGATTTTCATTCAGTCAGGACTGACACTAGAGCCACATGCACTGCAGGTAGATTGTGGTAAAGCATTGATTAATGCCTGGTTTTACAATTCGTTAACTGGACTTGTAGCCATTATTTTGTGTCCATTGTTGGACACCACACGGCACAATGGAACCCAATTGAACTATTACACCTAGGATTTCTGTCGGGTAATTTGTGATCTCTCAGGTTTTGAACATGGACCGACAATCGGCCGACAATTCTAAGATGGTGTAGTGTGAACTGGACATTACACTGAGGATATGAGGAAGGGTCGGTCAGTGGAGAGCAGCGGAGTTGAGCCTTTTTTCATTCAGTGTCATCAACAGAAAGAGAAAAAGGCTGGAAGAGACGATAAAGGCGATAATGAAAATGACGTTGATAGTTTTAATTTATCGTACGATTAATTGATTTATCGTTTATCGCCACAGGCCAAGGTATCACTTTATTATTGTTTCTGTAAGGAAAATATTTCTAGCAGCAATGTGTAACCCACTAGAAAGGTTAATTCAATTATACCTGATGTATATACAGTACAGACCAAAGGTTTGGACACACTTTCTCATTGAACTCAATGTCCAAACCTTTGTTCTGTACTGTATATATATATAGAAAGTCGGGCCTGATCAGAAAATTCTAAATTTGAGGGAGCCTAGGTGTGAGCAACAACAGAGTGTGCAGTGTCTATAAAAGAGTAAAATTTAATATAATGTACATTTGTGGATCCACATTTACAAAAAAACCCAAAAAGCAAATATTGCGCGCTTTAAATTTTTTTTTTTATAAAATAAGCAACCCAGTCTCTCCAATGTATGAGCTGTTGACCAGCTGGTCACCATCTATCCGTTCACTTGGTCCTCTGGGCTGGGGCTCGCCATCCAAGTTCAGGAGAGGAGGGTCCTGGAGTCTCTGTGTGATGCACTTTTGGCCTGGAGTGCCCAAACAAAAAAAACCTGACCTGGAACAAGGCCAAAGTAAAGCATCTTAGCATATAAGACGCCAACAGAAGCAATCACTAAAGGCATACCCCACATTTTTCAAGACTTTTAGCACTTCTTATCTATATTTAGGAACATATTTATTAACTTATTTTTTTTTAAACTTTTATTACCTTTTAACTGTTATGGTAGAATAAGACATTAATTCAACATCTATTATTTTTTTTACTGGGTTACAAATGGGATAAAAACAAAACGGAAAAAACACAAATTCAATTATCGGCAAAACAAGTAAAAAGGTCTGAGAAATGTCTCTACAGATATCAGTTTAAAATGGTCAGACTAAACGACAATTAGGGCCGCACTGTGGCGCAGTTGCAGCACTCCTGGGTTCGAATTCCAGCCCAGGGTTTTTCTGCATGGAGATTAAATAAAGTAACACTTTATTTGACAGGGTGTGAATAAGACTGACATGACACTGTCATAAGCATGACATAACACCTGTTATAAACATGAAGGAGTCTTTATGAATGTCTATGACTGTTGTCATGAAGTGTCATTTGTTGTCATGAAGGCATAGACATTTATAAAGACTCCTTCATGTTCATGAAAAGTGTTATGTCATGTTTATGACAGTGTCATGTCAGTTTTATTCACATCCTGTCAAATAAAGCGTTACCAAATGTTCTCCCTAGGCATGCATGGGTTCTCTCCAGGTACTCTAAATTCTCCTGATGTGTGTGTGTGTGTGTGTGTGTGTGTCCGTCCGTCCGTCCGTCCGTCCGTCCATTTATTTATTTATTTATTTATTTATTTATTTATTTATTTATTTATTTTCTTACACCCTTGTCCCTATCTCGAGCCGTCAACAGGTGAGAGGGTCACCCTGGACAGGTTGCTAGTCCACTGCAGGGCAACACAGAGACAGACAGGACAAACAACCATTCACTCCTAAGGAGAATTTAGAGAGACCAATTAACCTGACAGTCATGTTTTTGGACTGTGGGAGGAAGCCTGAGAGGACCCACAAATCCATGCAGAAAGACCCCGGGCTGGGAATCGAACCCAGGACCTTCTTGCTGCACCACTGTGCAGCCCCCTCATGGCCCGACTATGTTTGTAAGATAATGGATGTATGGATAAATGACATTTAGTGTTTTATTGGTAAATGCATGGTTTAAAATTAGAAAACATACTCCTCAATTTAGGTAAACTTTACAGTGGTGTATCAGTGCTAAAGCTTGTTCATACACCTGACGGGTTTTTTTCTTGATGGACAAATCCATGATGAAGATTTATGGGCTAAGTCAGTGTGTAAATCAGCAGTGAAATGCCTTCTGGTGCCACATGACAGCCATGAATGCTGAGCATTGTTAGAACTATGATGCTATTGGATCAACAGATGAGAATGAAGTACAACTCTAGTAGACGGTGTTTATTGACTGTCCCGGCCAATTACAGAAGAGCAGAGGAGTATGGAGAAATCCAAGTTACCAGCATGATAAAAAGGAATTTGGTCTTGTTCTGTTCTCGTTTGAAAATGATTCAAATTAAATCCCAAATGTACAAAACCTGGCAGCACTGTGCAATTATTTATGAAAGTGATGCAAAGCAAAAGTGGAAGATTTCCTGAAAAATGAAGTATGCTTTCAAATCATGCTAATCTGAAAAATGTCAGTGTGCATTCTTTTTTCCAGCTCAGCACCTTGTGACTCCCCTCCCAGTTTTCATCACATCAACATGAATTCTCCTGACATTTCCTGTCTTCCTCCATCGCCCCTCCTATCTCATATATGTTAATACTGCTAAACACCACATACACAATGTCTTGTGCAAATACTCTCTCAAAATGTTCAGGATTTATGTTGCTTTAATAACATATTTTTTGCTGTCATGCTGCTCTCTGAGATTCCTTTTCTGTTATCAAACTTTCAACATTATCTCTGCATATGTTAAATGGTTTATTTTTTCAACTTCCTTTAATTTGACCTTCTTCCTTCTAAATGTATTTGTTCTGTCGCTCATTCTTGTCTTAATGTTTCTTATTGACCTGTTTTTTTGTGTCTATTTGCTTTATTGTTTAGTATTTCTTGATTCCTGTTCACCCAATTACCTTCCAGAAGTGTCTGAAATTCTCATCTACCTTTTACTTGTAGCCCAAATCGACCAAGCCCCCGAAGCCACTTTACCCACCCACTCGGAGAACCTGGGACAGCAACTACTTTGGTGTTCGCCTGCAGAATATTGTGACTTCAGAGCGTCCCATCCCACTCTTCATTGAGAAATGTGTTGAATACATAGAACGCACAGGTCAGCCACTCATTTTCTCATCTTTGGTCAGCTTTTTTTTGTCTACAGAGTTGATTTCTTCCGTTCTTTCAACAATACTTATGCATCTTTTTAAATGTTGATTCTTTCTACACGTAGAAACGCATTCCTATGGGTTTAGTTATACAATGATGGCTTCTTTCACATCATTGATTATTTGGCACTTTATTAAATGATCCCCATAGGAAAATTCCTCAGATAAGCACTTTTGAAACAATTTTGCTCAATATGACTTGGATTTAAGAAACTGATAAATACATGAGAACACAAACTTTTACAGAGAAGAGGTGTTTTCCTGAAGGAATGAAAAAATGAGTGAATGTGGAAATGTGGTTTCCTCATTCATACTGGAGTGGTTGTTGAATTGTTTGTTTTTTTTTTTTTTTTAGAAATGAAACAGACACAGACTAATATAATCAGCTTCTCAAGTGAAACCAGATGCTCTAATTACACCCCATGCTACTATTCTAGTATAGAGGATACACAGAGGAAGGTCAGTTTAAATGATAATTGAGGTAAAGGTCAGTGTTTTTATACATGTCACTTTACATGGTAAAATGGCTTGTACTTGTATAGCGCCTTATCAAGTACAGAGGACCCCAAAGCGATTCACACTATAGTCACACGCACACACATGCTGAAGGTGGCAAGCTAAAACTATCACTATTTTGTGACAATATAATTTGAGACGGAGAATATGTAACAAAATATCAATAGTAGCCATGGCTGCCCTGGGGCAAGGCTATCATACAACAGCAGGCAAGGTGAGTTTGCCCTGCTGATTGTGGCCACTGTCACCTCCATCCCCTCTGTTATTATTCTCTCTGGGATGTTTATTGTGTTGACGTTTTTTTTTTGTTTGTTTGTTTGGTTTTTTTGTCGTAAATAGTCCAAATCATGTCTGAAATCTTCATTTCTAAGCTGGTCTGGTGTTACTTTTCCTCCTGACCACAGAAATAAATATTTAAATCATTCATTCATGTTTTAGCAGTTTGATGTATTATGCATATGAATGTCCCCCGTAGTCTTTCACATTTAATGCTTTTATGAATTCTAAGAAGTAAAAGTGTTCCTTGCTAAATCTTTTCAAAGTTACTTTTTTGCCAGTCACAGTGGACTGACTGGCCATATCCTGACTCTTTAACTTCTTACTCAATTTAACATTAGCAAGAAGTTTTACCCTAACCCCAGCACTTTTACAGAATATCAAGTCAGGGTTCTAAATACAAATATGTTGTTTTAAGAATTCACCAAAATGCTCAAGTCTTTTCAAGTGTATTGACCAGTGACGTGCGGTGAGGTTCATAGCTGGTGAGGCACTGACGTCATCAGAATCAGATTTGCAAATAGATGCATAGATTGACAGCAGTTTACAGGTTATGTTTCACTTCTGCATCCTTACACATACAAACTGTAGCTCACAAAACACACATTTCCTTAAAAAACAAAACAAAATAAAATAATCCATGTCAAAAGTCGGGATAAGCGAGAGGAAAAAAATCACTATCTCTATTATAATCTATCGCTGCACTTGACTTGCTTCCCGAATGTTTAGCCTAGCTCGCTGTCACTTACTCGGCAGTTGAAGAGTGAACAAGACGAACGTCTGGGATCTTGAGCGCCCCCTGCCATGAGGCAAGAGAACTGCCTGCCTCACCTCGAACCTGTTCTCTGCCGTTTATAATCGCTCATTACACGAAACACGTTACACAAACACAGTTGGTGACAAAAAGCACTGTACATTATATACATAAGCTAAATTATTGGAAATAAGTTCACATATTAAATTTGTTTAAACCATTTTATTGACGCCGTACAGCAACATGCTCTCTCCGCTTAGCAGCCAGCGCAGAGCCAGGGGTTGCGCAATCCAAGGTGAGGCAGAGCTCGCTGCTGCCTCACCGGCATCGCTTCCAAGCATTTGAATGGGAAAATAAGAAAATTCAGCGATTTTGAACAAATAAAAATCGAAATTGGTGAAGCTACATGAAAAATAAATATTTTTTAGTACAAACCACCGAATGAATATATCAATTTAAATTACTTTATGATTATATATTTTCTTTCTTTCCATGATGGCAGGTGAGGCACTGCCTCACCTGCCTCCCCTGACCGCACGTCACTGACTGGGTTTGAAATTATATTTAGAATGGGGAAAGTTCAGTAGGATTTGCATCATTTTCACATTTCAAGGAGTATTCTAGAAACTCTCTAAGTATCTTATTTTTTACTCCCTCCCCACCAGGGGGTCTTTTTGTGGGCTCTAGTGTCCCTTATTTTAAAGTAGGCTGACAAGAAGTGGGAGTGAGAAGGGGAAGACATGCAGCAAACATCGGCCGGGTCCGGGAATTGAACCTGTGACGGCCGTGTCGAGGACTGAAGGCCTCTAAATGTGGGTTGCGCTGTCCCCTTCGCTACCACAGCACGCCCTCTAAGTATCTTTTAATGTACTTCTGAATGCAGAGGAACATTAAACCTGCTTTTCTCTACCAGTGTTTTATCTGGCGTGCTTTGTTTTTAATCAGAATTCGAATTTGGTGTAGTTTTTGGATAACACAAATAACATTAGCAAGCTGGAATCAGTACTGTATGATTTTGAATGATTCACCAAATCCATCGTTCAGTTCGCTTTATTTTTTTGTATTGACATTGTGACACCATTAAATCCGCCTGCTATTTTATATATTAAATGTTGTCAAGAAATCTGATATGTGTGTATGAGATCTGTCCAGGCTCATTGCAGAAAAACAGAGCATAAAAAGGCCTGAAGAGATTGTTGCAGCTTTGTAGGTTGATTAATGCTGTTTATCAAATGTGTATTCCCTATATTTACTTGATATGTAGTCCCTCTATTGATAAAGAGAAAGGAAAAGTTATAATGATGAACTAAAATCAAATAATCTATGGTTGTTAAAATGTAATGAATTGAGGTTTTACACAGGAGGAGAAATAACCCTTTGCAGCGACAGGAAGTGGTTAGAAGTCAGAGCGTGTGCGCTCTGAGTCCCTGTCAGTTGCAACAGGGAGCAGCAACAGGAAGTCAGCGAAGGTGCTTGCTGCCGCTGATTCTCCAGTTTTTAAATAGAAACGAAATGTCATTTGTCAAGGAAAAGTCTAAGTCAAGAAGATGCTGGAGATTTTAGTTAACAATAAACAAAGTTATCTTTAAAATGAATCATTTAAGAGGAATTTATACTCAACAGTAAACTTAAAGGTTAATAAAATAAATATTCTGTTTCCAGCCTGCAGATAAGAAAGACTATCTAAATATTGTGAGTAATTGAATAAGATTTAAGAAAACGCTTGTGGTGATGTTGGTTTGCTTATAGTAAACATTTACTCATGTATTAAAACTGTAACTTTGATGTCAAGTAATTAGAATTATGGATTATTCCTAGTTTCTTTTCAGAAAACTTGTAGTAAGCTCACGTTAAGTTACAACTGATAAATTATGGATATTATAATGAATTGGTAGATGATGAATTGGAGAGGTAGAATAAGTTATAAATGTGATTTGTACTCTGAACTTGAAATGGTGGAAGGATGCAGCTGCCTGATAAAGATCAGAGGAAGGGCGTGAGGTGTGAATGGAGCAGATCTCGGGTTGCAGGTGTCACAAGTGCATTAGTTCAACCGCCCACGTGGAAAAAGAGACACGTGGAGAGTTGGGGCCTGGATGGGACCATGGGTTGCGTGCGCAGAGGTTCCTTGTCTTGGTACACTCCCATGGAGAGAGAAAAAGGTATAAAGCCACGAGTCTGAAGAAACACGAGGTTCTTCGTCTCCGGAGCTGAGGCTCAACACAAGAGCGGCAAAAAGACCAGCAGAGGATTACGCCGATGGAACCAAGGAAAGCGAGACTCACCTCACTCTGGATTAACAAGGCGAAGATCCACCGACCCACTGCCTCGGTTCCTCATTGGATTTACCTACTCTGCACTCGACCCAGCGATTTCAAAATACATCGCACAGACTTGGGGAATTGAACAAAAGTCACAGGATCGATCAAGAGCTGTTCGGTTGGATATAACAGACAGTTCACCTTATTTCCATTCCGAGGAAGGATTTACTTTTTTAAAGATAAAGATTCCGATCAAGAGCTGTTCAGTTGGATATAACAGACAGTTCATTTTGTTTCATTTCCAAAAAAGGATTAATTTTTCACGGTCACAAGTGGAAGGATTCTAACCAAGGACTTCTGTTGCCGAGATCCAATTCCATCTGGGTAGGAGTATGAGTTTGCTGCACCCTAAAGCCTTATTTGATAGAAAGATGACAGTGTAGGGAGATTATTAGGAAATAGTTAAATTGATCTAAATTTTATTGATTTTCTTTGTATGTTAATCTCAAGTGAATTCTGTATGCCTGTCATTTACCCTGCTAAAGCTTGCTTAATAAACGCATATAATATAAAATTCTAATCAGGTTGTGGACCTTGAAATTAATTGAGTCATTTGAATCAAAGTTCTTCTATTTATAGTAAAACCAGTATACACGATTCTAGTAATGTGGTGGCTTCAGACTTTCCTTTGGTGAGTTTAAAATCATGGCCTTGGGACTTGATCAATCCTAGTCACTAAAGATTATCCAGCCGTTAACAAGTAGTCGTTACATTTTAGAAAGAATACTGCCGTTAACAGAAGTGGTTATTGAAACTATGCAGTTGTGAGGGCTACTCGGCTGACCGTTTCCTAACTTAAGAAGGCCATAACTTCTGGACGAAGGTAGTGAGAGCTGGACGAATTTCTTTCGCCACCAGTTTAAACAGATTATCTCAAAGATCTTGTTCAGGGTAAGACCCTGGTCTTAAGAGATTTTCCGGACCTGTTAGACAGAGAACTGGTCAGTAGTCAGCCCCGAGGAGTTGAGAGGAGAGGGCGAGGCTGGCTATTGCGTAGTAACAAACAATGTGCAGACATGACTTATTCTTATGCCTTATGCCTTAAATTCTTGCTGGGAACATAATAGCCATTCACTGCCCAATCATATTTATGAGTGTGAGCTTTTTAAATGCCAATTTGGTTCCATCTCTAAGATCTTCTGGCTGCTCAGCATAAAAAGATTCAGCTCTTTGAATCTCGGATGAGAAAAAATGTTGGACCGTGGTCCTTGTGTCTCTGAATAAATTTTAGGACATAGTATGTAACCTTTATAAAAAAATGTATTTTTATATACATATTTGTTAAAACTATCACTAATATGTGACAATATAATTTGAGACAGAGAATATGTAACAAAATATCAATCTCCTTTGTTTTCCTGGTGCATTAAGTTGTTTCTCTGCCCCATTAGCACATTTAGCAATCTGTACACAACAGGCTAAGAACCTCCTCCTGGCTCTGATTGGTTGTTTTTGATCTGGAGTGGTGCATTTCTTCAGAGCAATAGTAGTAATGCAAGGAGATGAAGGAACTTGATTCTTCTTTTTTTTTTTTTACAGATTATCTGTCTTATGCTATACTATTATGACATGGTGATACTTTTACCAAATAATTAAAAGATATATTTTTTGTAAATGTTATGCACTGCAGCTTTAAGATGTGGCTGATGTTGAAGTGCTCCATCTCTTAGAAATTGCTACATTTGGATATCTTAATCCATGAAACAGTGTTTTTGTTTTGGTTATGGCATTAGTTATTTCTCTTAATATGCGTAGTTGTTATTTGATGTCTTTGGTGGTTTTCTGTTTTTTTGGATTTCTGGTGCTTGCTACAAACTAATTTCCCTTTGGGATATGAATAAAAACTGAACTGAACTGATTATCCTCTCTTTTTACTGAGAGGCTGTGTAAAAGACATGGGAAGGTTTTCTTTCCACCTGACTTCCTCTTCCTTCATGGCTCTGTGAGGAGGAGAAGGGCCCACGGGATGCTGGCACTTCCCTAGATGAGCCAACATACTGGGACAACACAGGTTGCATAATCCAGAATTCTGCTGGAAACACACAACCACCAAACCCCATTACTTGTGTGTTAACATTATACAATGTAATTCACGGAGATCACAGACCCTGTGTGCTTTCACTTCCTATTCCTGAGAATAGAATTAAATGGCTGTAGTTTTACTTGCAGGAGACTCATAGATAAATCCAAGGGTGAACTACATGTCTTGATTATCTTGCATGCTGTCTGATTGCATTCAGTGTTCCTTCTTCAGGGGCCTCATGCATTAAAGAGTGCACAGTTTTCACACTAAAACTTGGCGTACAAACAAATTTTGAAAAGTGCGGTGCACAAAAAGATCCAGATGTATAAAGCCGTCCACACGCACGTGGGTGTGCATCTTTATAAATCCTAATTTGTGGGAAACGGAGCGCAGCAGCTGGACCGCCCTGTCGCCACCCAGAAATACATTACGTGGAGCAATAACCATGACAACGTCCTTGTTTGTAGCAGTATGAGTATTTATAATAATAATAATAATAATAATTATACATATTATTTAAAAGGTGCTTTCAGGGCACATATGGTCACCTCACAAAAATAAAAATACATTTGAAAGAAAAAAAAATCCAAAAAAAACCCCAAAAAACTAAAGCGATCTTGCAAATGTCTGTCTGAACAGCAGAGGGTTCAGCTGGAATGTAAAGACAGACAGTCCTTGGATTGGGGAACGTGGACGTTTATTCTAAATAGTAGAATCATGCGCATGAGTTTACATTTACAGAATAAAGATCAATTCTGTCCAACTGAAGGATGACTCCAGTGGCAACAGCTATAGTGCACGGCTCCTTCTTTAAATTTTGCTTAGAGCTCCGGAATGATTAGTTTGGATTAATCTAAACAATAATAAACCATCATCAACATTTCCCAGCAGATCAATATGGTCTCTGAACAATTGTTCCCTCTGAATCCTTCCACTGACGATGTCCTCCATCAGATACAAAACGCTCCACGATTACGCAGCTCAAACATGAGCCATGTAATTTTTGCGTAGCTAAATTACTGCCTAGCCAGGCTACTTAAATACGTGTGATCACCTTAAAAATCATCAAACCTGTTGATGATTTTTAATCAACATGTTTGAGTTAATCTGCTGATCCAACCCTGTTTTCACTTTTAGTGAGAATGAAATTACCCCATAGATACATTTTATGCGCTTCAGCGTTCAAACCAACGCATCACATCTTTGAGACAAAAACTGAGGAAAAGTACTATTTACATTCGAGTGAGATTTTCACATCCTTTTTTTCCCTTATTTTTGGTTCAGTTTTATCGTTTACGTTTAAACAGTAAAATATTATAATCATGAAAAAACATTGTGTTTGATCCCTCTTGGTCTAAATAACTGAATGGAGTCAGATTTCAGTGTATTTAGGTGAGATTTGGCGCTTTGTAGTTTGATATTGTTCACAAAAAACGTTTGCGTGACTGCCGCACATTTTCACGGCACAGAAAAAGCGTGCGTGTATTTAGGCAAACTTTGACGCAAAGTTTATTTTTATTCATGCCGACTTGTGCATAAAATATGGCGCCGCACATTTTTTGTGCGTACGCACACTTTATACATGAGGCCCCTGGACATAATCTGCATCAGATTTCTTTGATCAAGCATATATCTCAGATGGATTCTGGAGGCTGTGTGGGCGCTGAACAGTTGCTGCTGTTGTGTGAAACCATGCAGTCTTTTCTTAACTCTTAATGTTAATTGTATTGACAGGTTTATTACTGCTGAGTCTGCCGAGGTGGCCCAATGATATATCAGTGGGTCAATTTTAACCAAGACCCTTATTCTGAAAGAATTCTAACACTAATAGTAGCTCCTAATGATGTGATCTTAGGAAAAAATTTACAATTCCAAAATTCAATGATTTTTTTTTTTTTTTTTAGAATTGATTCAATCAATCAATCAAACTTTATTTGTATAGCACATTTCAGCAGCAAGGCATTTCAAAGAGCTTTACATCAAATCAAACACAAAAATACAATGCAACATAGAATCAACAATAAAAACACAATATCAAGTCAGATTCCGTCAATAAATTTGCAATTGATTATGTTTCAAATAAAACTCTAAACAAGTGGGTTTTTAGTTGAGATTTAAAGGAAGTCAGTGTTTCAGCTGTTTTACAGTTTTCTGGAAGTTTGTTCCAGATTTGTGGTACATAGATGCTGAATGCTGCTTCTCCTCGTTTGGTTCTGGTTCTGGGGATGCAGAGCAGAACCAGAACCAGAACCTGAGAGTTCTGGAAGGTTGATATAACAGCAGCAGATCTTTAATGTATTGAGGTGCTAAACCATTCAGTGATTTATAAACTAACAACAGTATTTTAAAGTCTATTCTTTGAGCTACAGGGAGCCAGTGGAGGGACTTTAAAACTGGTGTTATGTGCTCTATCTTCCTGGTTTTAGTGAGAATGCGAGCAGCAGCATTCTGGATCAGCTGCAGGAAAGATGGATGACAGACCAACAGAAAGGAGAGACATCCTTCATAAATGGATAGAGCTCTGCCATCATCAGGCTTTGCTACTTTGTCCTACTCTGTTTTTGTGTCCTTCCTGATTTTATGTTGGTCATTTTTGCCAGATTGATCAAATTTACACAAGCAGGCCATCACAGAGATTTGCTGACATTACAGTGTCCACATTAATATAAAATAGATGATATAGTAAAATAACTACTGTACATCATTTATCTGGTGATTTATCATGGCTTCAGCATGGTAAGAAGCCAAGATAAATCACCACACTAGGAGCCAGAGCATGTCACCCGGCCCCAAATTCTCTTTGTTTTGCCTCCGTCTTATGTTTGAAATTATATATGAAACTTGCTCTCTTTTCTCTCATCTGTTCTGTTTAAATGATAAACCTTCAAAATATTAGCTGCTTTGTAAGGCTCTTGTTGTGAACCACTCAGAAGTGTTTTTTGATCTGACTGACGTACAGTCAGTATAGTATACTATCAGGATAATGTGACCAGGGAGGTTTCATTCATTGTTTGGTTCTCTCCAGAGATAGTGAGTGATATTTGACACATAAATGGTGAGGTGAGAGAGAGAGGAAGAAGTAGGGGAAGGAATTAGTAATGATTAAATGGCTTTCTGACACTTCCACAATTTAAAGTCCATTGGTTGTTATCTTCCTCTTTATTTACTGAAAAGAGAGCTGGCATGGACATATGTTTCTGACGAGGAAGGGTTGGAACTGGACATTGTTCCAAATCACTGAATGGTTATATTAGGCCTTAGAAAACTTTTAAAAAGAGAAAACACTCCTTTTTTCCTTTTCTGTTTTTCTATTTACATCTTTTGTTGAAAATGTTTTTTTTTTAAATGTTTTTATCATGTAATATATTGATTAAATGTCAACAAACTAACTGGGGAGAGTAAAACTCTACCAAAGCAAGTTAAGGTTTCATACTGATTGGATATTGGCTGGGGTCTCATTCTCTGCACATTCTTTTCCAAGTATATGTGCTATAATGTGTGTTGTTGTGTGCCTACAGCTGGATTGACGTCATATCCAATGGAAACAGAGCAGAATCAGGCTCTTCATCACTAGTCATTGCGACCATTGATTCCAGTCTGATCCCTGATGAGACTGATCTATTATTAAACCTTTACCATCTTTATCTGTACAGCAAAAAGCTCATTTTCTGTGAAGTTGGGCGAAAGTAGAAGTCCGTTGTAGCTTGGGTTTTCCTCATAAGCCTCTGAGCAGCTCTGTAGTTATTTACTTTAAATTTCTTCTCCTGCCTGTTATTTAACCAGATAAACAGGATAATTAATTTTGCTGAGTTTAGACAAAGCCTCTATAGTGAAAAGTGATGCATGGAGGGGTTCCACTCTTTTTGTTAATGGGATCCAATAAAATGTTTGCCTGCTTATTTATGTTTCCAGTAGTTTGTGTCTAGTTGCTTCATTCTCTCTTATTTAGCTAGCAGTGCTTCTCAATTCCAGTCCTCAGGCCCCCCCTGCTCTGCATGTTTTAGATGTACCTCTACTCCAGAGCAGCTGATTCAAATAATTGCATGACCATCAAGTGCTTCAGAAGCCTGTTAATCACCCACATATTCATTCCAGGTGTGTGGCAGAAGGAAAACACCTAAAACATGCAGGGCCGGGAGGCGTGAGGACCGGAATTGAGAAACACTGCGCTAGAGGAAGCTAACCATTAGGGAAGCTCATTTTTAGTTATTACAACTAAAAACCAGCGATCAGACCCGAAACCTGGGAGTAGTGATGGACTCTGAACTTTCAGAGCCACATAAAGACAGTTACAAAGTCAGCCTTCTATCACCTGAAGAACATTTCCAGGATTAAAGGACTAATGTCTCAGCCAGATCTAGAGAAACTCATCCATGCATTTATCTTCAGTCGTATTGATTATTGTAACGGCGTCTTCACAGGCCTGTCCAACAAATCAATCAAACAGCTGCAGCTGATCCAGAATGCTGCTGCTGGAGTTCTGACTAAAACCAGGAAGATAGAGCACATAACACCAGTTTTAAGTCCCTCCACTGGCTCCCTGTAGCTCAAAGAATAGACTTTAAAATACTGTTGTTAGTTTATAAATCACTGAATGGTTTAGCACCACAATACATTAAAGTGTTTTATTTGAAACGTAATCAATTGCAAATTTATTGACGGAATCTGACTTGATATTGTGTTTTTAATGTTGATTCTATGTTGCATTGTGTTTTTGTGTTTGATTTGATGTGGAGAAATGCCTTGCTGCTGAAATGTGGTGTACAAATAATATTTGATTGATGATTGATTGATTGATTTTCATGAATGAGACGAAGTGAATTCAAGTTTATTCCTATAGCACATTTCAGGAACAAGGCAGTTCAAAGTGTTTTCCATCATAAAAACATCATGCCAGTTATGAAACATTACATTTTGTCACATGCCATGATCAAAATCATGAAGCAACTATACATCAAATATATTGATCAATCTTCCACTTACTACTAGTTAAGGACAACTCTGAACAGGTGAGTTTTTAGCTTTGATTTAAAAGTGTTTCAGTGTTTCAGCTGTTTTGTAGTTTTCTGGAAGTTTCTTCCACATTTGTGGTGAATAAACTTTGATAGATCTTTATCTGAATCATTTAAGAATAACATCTGTTTCCATGGTAGCAGCTTTCTTCGACAGGTCTCTGTATTTCTATCAGCTGCATAATTTCACATTGGTGCACTTTGCGCCACATCCAAGCTTGGATGTTGGATTGAGGATTGTTGGGCAGAAGTGGGAGCGAAGCATAGAAAGACAGGAGGTGTTGGTACTCCAGGTGAGGTCACTGGATATTTGCACACCCAGGTACCTGTAGCTGGAGACCTCCTCCACAGCTGGAGACCTCCTCCACAGCTGGAGACCTCCTCCACAGCTGGAGACCTCCTCCACAGCTGCTTATCCGATGTACAGGGGCTGAAGAGGATCCTTGTCCCTTCTAAAATCCACCACCATCTCTTTGGTCTTCTTCACGTTGATAAAGAGGTTATTTTTCTGCACCACTGCAGCAGGTGGAAGGAGCAGGGGCGCTGCCTGGAATCTTGGGCCCCATTTTGTAATTGACAGGGTCCCCAATTTTTTTTCCATTTCTATAAGAAAAAAAAAGACTTGTGGGACCCTGTCCAAGGGCCCCTATTGGAATTGTCCTAACTTGGTATGAATAGGTTTTTACTCTAGCTATTTACAGCTTTTGTAAATTTTGCTGCCTAGCCCCAAATGGGTGGGTTACGGTCACAGACAACTTGACTTCAACAAAAAGGAGACCTGGCTACATTGGCAAAAACAACTTGGGTAATTATGCAGCATCACTCCAAGTACCATGCATAATTACATTTATGCATAAGAATATTGTTCTTGTTCTTAAACAGCCCATTATAATGAGTGGTACCAACCATTTCAGCATTTATTTCTATGTGAGATAAAAACAAAATTCTCTCACTAGCCACTTTATTAGGTAATATATTGCTAAATATATATAATGTAACTTTTGTCTTCAGAACTGCCTTAATCCTTTGTGCTTGCTATGCAAGCCAGTGCATTAGCATTAGCCTTTGACCTAATGCTAATAGATAGGACTACTGAGCATTATACAACTGATTTAACAAGCCACTGTCACACATGGGATTAGTTTGGCCTTTGAGATGAACCTTACTTAAAGTTTCAAAATAAAAGCCTCAATATTCCCCTCAAGTTAGTGCACTGCCTGTGGTAGTGCAATAATATTAGTCTGAATTATCTTTTACTCTCAGGTTAGGGATTAGCCTTACCCTTTTAGCTTAAATGAGCTAATAGCTATTTTCCTGACTTATTGGCAATGTTTAGTATGCTGAATGGAGTAAGCCAAGTGTAGACAACATGCTAGTGATGCCCCTCATGCCACTGACAGCAATCATGCTAACACTAGCATTTTCACTAATTTTAGCTGATACACTTACTTTATCATACTAAATGGTGCAAGTCCACGTTAGTAAACATTTTTGTCATTCTCCTCATGCTATTGATTACACTGCAGCTTTCCTTAGCATTGATGCTAAGTTTTAGCATCAGAACGGGCACACTTTGGCAGGCCCCGGTTAAATTTCTTCAGGAATTTTCTAGTTCTCCCTTATTTCTCTGTCATTTTATGGGAAACAGCTTTAATCAAAACATACAGAAGTTAGAAACTTCCAGCTGAAAATGGAAGTTTTAGCTGGAAAGCCAAACGAAATTGGTTTAATTTCTAATTAATTTTTTCTCAATTATTATTGCTGGTAAGATTTCAAGAATATTTAGTGTTTAAACACGGGTCCAGCCTTTTGTCTTTTGCCAAATAAATTCATTCTGGGACCTAAGTCTGACTGTGATCCCAATAACTTATAACAAATGAAATTTAACAAATCCACTCAAATTACTAGCACTTCACCTGTTGGGGTCTGAAAGCACAGGTGCCTCACAAGGTCCTCCTGGTCTGCATTTGCAGAGAAATCTGTGATAGTTCATTAGTCAGTTGCATCTTTCTGATCCAAACCAATCAAGAGAACTCTGTGAGTTTTTTACCTTACGCCGGTCTGGGCATGCACATTTACAAAGATTTTTGTGTGGTTTTGCTACCCCAAAACAGACAGATCTTATGTCTCCTCCTGGGTGTGGGAGGATAACGTCTTCCAGCTTCGTTTGTTAAAATCATAGCGCATAACTAATCCAGTGTGCTGCATTAGTTGTGCCGCGCACTGCACATGTTACAGTCTAATTAACTTCTGAGCCTTTATTTATTTCCTCAAGATAAACTTTTGGCCGGCTCCTCTGTTTAGACTATAAATGGAAACAGTGTTGCATTCTCTCACATTTTTTATGTTCTTTATCATACATTGGAGGGTGAAATGAGTGGCGCCCTTTCAGCCAAAGGTTTTGAATGTGCTTCTGAACCAGACGCTCCAAAGTTTTCTGTCCATAACTCTTCAACATGCTGCCAGCTCCTGGTCAGCAAGACACATTTATTTCAGTGTCCATGAGATGATATTTTTTATTGACTGATTTTAGTTGCCTTTGCGATGAAGTCTTTGCGTAAAAACTTTGTCTGCCCATGTGCACCAGTCAAGGGTGTGAATTATAGCCTGTCAAAAAGAAGAACAGGTTTCAAATACAAAAAATATTCTGTTAACGTGACTCCTGGTCATAATACATAACATCCTGCTCACTTTCATCACATGTAACGTTGCTTGAACCCAGCAGAACTGAATTTTTGTCTGTTTTTGATGAGGAACATTGTCTGTGTTTTTGCAGGTCTAACGACTGAGGGTGTTTACCGTGTCAGTGGAAACAAGACAGACCAAGATAACCTTCAGAAACAGTTTGATCAAGGTAAGCTTTGATCTGTCTGGATATATGCTCACAGTCAAACCTATTTCAGACACTTTCAGTAACTGGAAACATTTAACAGACTGAAAGTAATTCTAGTTTCTAGTTTACACTAGTAATTCTAGTTTGTGCTATGGCTGAAAAATGTATCGCGATATTAGCATGTCAAATCAGTTAACATCAATAATTATTGATTAGGTTTTATTCACAGTTCCCTCTCCAGCTGTTGTACTAATTTCTCCATTTTTAATTTTTTTTAAGCAACTATGAAACATGGTGGTAAAAAGTTTTTGCTGGGCAGGTAGCTCACCAAAGAGTGAGTGAGTGAGTTAGTTGATGGCACCAGCCTTTCTCAGCTGGCTGTGAGAAGTTGAATTTCTAAAGTCATTTCCCAGCCTACACCCTCAGAATGTTGTCCAGTTCTAGATCAGGATTCAAATACCACGTAGCCAACCTCCTGCCCTGCCCCCTCTCGAAAGAAATGACAGCAAGATGGAATTACATATAAGTTAATATCAACCCAGTTTTGTTTATCAGACTGATACTCTGGTTAGTGCTGTAATATCCTGTATCCTGTTGGAATTCATTCTTTTTTGTCTCTGGGCTCAACCAGGGTCATTAGGACCAGAACCCCTCAGTGTAAATGACCTGGAGAAGTAATGAGATTTGGTTAGATATAAAAACAGGCTTCAATGCTGAAAAATGATCAAGCGTTACAAGCCATTCATGTCATACAAATGGAACAGCTACAGAGTTACATGCACCATCCAGCGCTGGGCCACACTTGGTTCACCTTGTGGATGTAACCAAGTGAAGCAAGGATTGTAGCGCAAGTTCAGCTTTTTATTCTTCTCTGCAATCTGTACCCTCCCTAAAGGTAGAGCTGTCTAATCACTTTCAGTCTGTTTACATATGACTGGTGGCAGTCACATATAAACATTGTTATGTAAGCTACAGCGTGTGCATGTAAGCAGATAGAAGAGGATATAAAAGATAGAGGAAAACACAGAGTCCCTAATAGCTCTTAGAGCTGGCTCTTTGAAATGAACGATGGGAACCATCTCCTCCCTGAGAGCCGTTGTCCGTTATAAGAGAAGAGCCAAGCCACACATAAACACAGGGAGCTGTCTCCCCACCGTTTTTCCCTTCTACTCTCTACTCTCACTCTTTCAGTGGCTCCGCTAAGCAGAGTCCGCTGTGCTCACAGCAAAACTTTGTTCTGATTAGCATTACAGCCTTGTGGCCAATTTCAGGGCCGTGCAGAGACCTTTGGAGGGCTTAGGGTTAGCAACAGCCAAGAATACTAATCAAGAATATAATATTTATTTATTTAAAACATGATATTAGTATAAAATCATGCACAAGAACAAGGAATGCAAAAGACATATTTTTTGTACCACAGTAATCGTAACATGCTCAAAAAGGAGCAGGAAGAAGTACAAAATGTCTGAACTTCTATCCTGTAAACTCATTCAATAGTTTCAGATGGGCCCTCATTAATAAATCAAATAAAAAATAAACAGGTAAATCAATTTTCCATGTTATCTGGGTTTGGATATGTCTACGTATATACACCTTAACCACACAGTCATATGCATTAGTCTCAATTTACAACACATATTAGTGCTATATTTCTATATAGCACTAATATCAGCCATATTTCTATATCTTGTGAAAATGACCTCCTTATATTTTCTTTTAAATTGTATTATATTTTGACTTTATTTTAACTCCTCCTTTAACTTGTTCCATAACTTTACCCCATGAATTGAAATCCAAAAGCTCTTTCTTGTTGTTCATAAACTACGAATCCTTAAGTTGAATTAACCCTTCACGTTATATCCCCCTTCTGTTTCATAAAACATGTTCTGTATGAACTCAGGTGGCAGTTTATTAGATGCCTTAAACATAATCTGAGCAATTTTAAATTCCACCAGCTCTTCAAATTTAAGAATTCTACATTTTAAGAATAATGGGTTCGTCTGCTCCTAATAACCAATTTAATCGGATCATATTATAACATTGTCATCCAATTTAATCTGTGTTTTCTCCGATAGGTATAATGTTGCTGTTGAGGGCTTTCTGCTGTGTTGATCTGATTTTGTCGTTTTTAAACAAACCAGAAGAGAGAAGGTTGCTGGATATGAAGTATGTTATGAAATAAGCAAATTTGCTGCTATTTTTCTAAATAAATTATAAACATTACTTACTTTGAATCTCTGTTGAGCCACAGAGCTGTTTTGTTGCCCAGGTCTTATGAGTTTTTCACATCGCTGCTCTTTATTGTCAGTCAGGTGGTCTTGTTGGGCTTCTGAATGTGTTTACATGCCCACTCCACTGCCACTGCTGAAATCTGTCCGACTGGAGCAACAAAAGCTAGGAAGAGAAGGCATTTGATAAGACGCAGTTAGAGGCATTGCGGTGATGCAAAACAAGAGGGTGCTGCGTGCTGCATGTTTTGGCGTGGAGTTCCAAGGACAGTCCAGTGGCTGCCGGTCCACTAATGCAGGGGTCCACCTCTCCTGGTAGCCATGTCAGTCAGCCCTGCTTTTGAGACATCTTGATTTATTTCATTATGTAATTGTAGCATGCTGCAGTTCAAATTTTATTCTATTCTAAAATTATTGTTGCAGTATTTCCGCTGATGTTTCTGTGATATTTTGGGAGCTCCAATGTCAAATGTCAATAGCATTTGGAACTGCTGCCGTGAAGGTTCTGCAGTAACTTCTATTCACAGCTGCTCACCTCCAGCCCAGATCCCATCAGCAGCGTTGTGAACCACCTGGTAGTAATGTTAGGTTAAGGTGAACAGGTGGTACAGGGTTTTGAGGTGCGTCGTGGTGACAGTGGCGGGATCGATTCTCTATATCAGAATATCTGATTCTGACCCACTTAGTCTGCCTGTAGTGAAACAGGCATTTAGTCCAGCACTGGGCAGCCTGATAAAATGAAAGTCAGACGTTTTCTCTGCAGCCAAACCATGTCTGTGTTTGGGGGTGAGGAGGGTTTTCCCGCTATTGTGAGGAAAATTTCAAAAAATAAATAGAAACAGTTTTTCTGACTGCAACACCAGATCTACGTTTTTATACCGAGCCCTAAAATGTTTCTTCTGCGTTACCTTGCAATAAGTTTTGAGTTCACTCGCAATATGCTTACTGCAATATTTGCTTGTGTATTTTGTATACACTCATAAATGTTAATTTCAAATTTCAAATGTATACACGTTTATAGAAGCTCAGTGTTTATTCTTAACTCTATGATGCAAAAAACTGATTTATTCACTGCATATTTTTGTCTGTTTGTGTAAGGTTGTGATGGAACTGTGCATGAAAACGGCCCTTTAAACCATTCAGACTACCAACATGAAAGAGAAACAATCAAAACTGTCAGACGATTTTGTTACCCTGTGATGATAACTCAGAAATAATCCTAATACTTTGGCTGTTTTTTTATTTCTTTCCTTCTTACAGAAAGTTTCTGTTTATATTATAGGTTTGTGGTATAAAACGTCAGATATTTCACAATGAGACATTAATATTCATGAAAAAACCTCACGAAAGCCTTATGTTATAGCAGAAAGTAAAATGGTACCATAAGAAAGGCCTGCAGTATTTAATTATGACGCATGAACTAATCAGTACATTATTGCGAGAGAACGCAAAATAAAAAACAAAAACATAAACATATCTCCTAGGGGGCTCCATATTTTAAAGGACTAACAAAAGGTCCAGAAAAAAGGGGTATTTATTCTAATTACTGGGAAATACAGCAAAAACCTAAGTAAGACGCTAAGGAAACGTTAACTTCGTTACTGTCGAACTAATTTGACTTAAGAAGCAACAGAAGGCCAATTGTTGAACCTAAAGAGGTAAATTTGAAACAATTTTTTGAGAGTTGCAAGACTTCTGTCAAGAAAACTGTGACACTGTAAAAGAAATTGAATAGAAAGTTAAAGTTGCCAACAGCCGGTGTTGCATCAATCTGCGTTTCCCCATCAGATACGGTTCATCCTGCGTCTCCTCGCCGCTCCACACCACCCAGGCGGGAAAATATGTGCTTGTTCAGCGCTTTTATCATCCGACTACGGATGTCGGACACCATAAAGATGTTGCGGATAAGTTGTCCGACTTTTTTCACCTTTTTGCAACTGCGCACTCATCAGACACACACATGTGTGTATACACACACACACACACACACACACACACGTGTGTGTGTGTATATACATATACATACAATCAGCAGTGTCTAACTTGTACAGCTGTACAAGCCCCTGCTTTGCCTTCGTTTCTGCTTGGAGCACTTGAGGTGACTGTGTTCAGCCGCTGTCAGCAGAAAACAAGAATGACTGTAGCTCTTACTATGCTGCTAAGAAAAATAATAAAGTTAGGTTTTCAAAAACATAGAGAGACAGAGAGAGAAAACGGTAAACCTGTCAATTTGTGACCCAGTTTTCCCCTATTAGTGGGCAGACTGTGAGATTATCAACCATTTAGCATAGTTAGCTTAGCTGCAGAATACTGCTTGCCTCCGTTTTACTAACATTTAATGAATTAAGGAAAAAAATTTATTTGTAAATGTCAGTGTTCTTTTAAAGTCATATAATGCAGTTTGAATAAAATGCAACTACATAGCATTTTGTGAGAAGTCAGGATTGCTTCCATGTATATTTTGCATTTTGTCTATGACTGTTACTCGTGGTGAGAGACGTTTCAGTAATCGAAAACTAATAGAAAAAATTTAAGCAACCAACTTGCATACTGTATGTGGACAGTTGCATGTAAAATTCATGAGCAGTAAATATTGTGCTAGTTATCAGTATTGGACAACAGAAAGCAAGGCAGTTGCAAGACTTTAAAAATTGTGACGCTTTTGTTGGGTCAGATAGACTCAAAAAATTGTAACAGCAGCTGCGTGGGGGGGTCCAATTAAATTTTTTGTCGTGGGGGGATGTGCTGTGGTGGTGCAAGGGTTAATCACAGCCCACATATGGAGGCCTTGGACCTCGACGCGGCCGTCGCTTGTTCGATTCCCGGCCTGGCGACCTTTGCCACATGTCTTCCCTCTTCTCTTATTACCCACTTTCCTGTCAATTAACTATCAAATAAAGGCCACTAGAGCCAATAAAATCTTAAAAAAAACCAAAACATTTTTTGTGGTGGGGCCCATGATTCCTGGGAGTGTCCCTGCATACAAGCAGACGTATTTTGCTGCCAGTGAGGAGACACAGCAAGGAACCGTTCTTGTGCGAAATGCTGGCAAATTCATTTGTTGCCATGTCATAGAGGGGGAATGGATTATTTCAGGCAGCTAAAATATATGGTTAAAATATAACCCTTTGGCAAATAAAGAGCAAATGTTGCCATAATTACAGGATCTGTTGTTGATGAGGAGAGGAATAAGCAGAGTTGCCGAAATTGTGAAAAAAGGAACTAGACATTTTCGTTATCCAATAATCTGTCATATATTTTACTTTAGAAGGGGATTTTCCAGAAAGCCTACACTCTCATCTTTTCAGGAAGTCTAATCTTCATGCTCTGCTGTCAGCCAGATTCCCTCCTCTTACATTAACAATGAAAAATTATAAATACACACAATGTGTTGGAAAACTGTGTTTGGTGACTTACTTTTTTATCAAGCTTAAGTGACAAAAGTAGGAAAAAGGCTTATTCTCCTGGCCATTACAAAAACAACATAAAACAGTGTAAGAAGACCTCCACACAAGACCTTGTTTGTTTATTTATTTTATAGTTTTGTTAGCTGACTAAACTGAATGTTACAACCTTGACATGATGATTATATGAGTTGTTTTACCGAGAAATGGATCAGAAGTGCCATGAAAATGAACAGATCCTCTCAGGCTGCAGTGCGCGCTCCCAACACAGGGGGGCAGAATTTTGCACAAGACCGTGTCTGATGGGAAAACGCTGATCAACATAACACCGGATTGATAATGCAGAGAAGCGGCTAGGAGAAGCGCAGGAGCGTTTGCAGCATATTGAGGATGCTACACTTGAGTTCCTGGAGCTACAGAAACAGTTTGAAACACGGCTTGTGGATCAGGACGGACGTTCAAGGAGGGAGAATGTTTGGATTCATTGATTTCAGGAGGATGTGGGGGACGGCGCCGGATCGATGACGGAATTTGTAGAGAACATTTTGAGAGAGAAACTGGGTCAGAAGCCTTTTTTACCTTCCAGATCTAGAACTCATTGGGCTCTAGATCTGCATTCCTACCCATCACCATCAAGATCTATAGTGGCAAAATTTATGAGCTTCAGAGTGAAAGAAGAGATTATAAAGAAGGCATGACAGAAGAAGGGATTCATGTACTAGGGGAAGAAAGTTTTTCTGGATCATCACTATGCCCCAGAGGTGCTGTAGAAACAAAAGAAATACACAGAAGCGAAAATAGTTCTGAAGGGGAAGAACGTATGGTTGCAGATGCATTCCTGACGAGACTGCATGTTTTCTACGAGGGAGATACGTTGATCTAAAGACGGCTGAGGAGGCAACCAAAGACATGGCAGAGTGAGGGCTGCAGGTGGTGGTAGAGCCGGCCAAAGCCTCCATGAGGCCCTAAGCAAAATTTGGTTTTGGGGCCCTCTAGTTCTAACAATGTGGACTGGCTGCAATCAACAGATCATTAGGTCATTCACACACCTGCTATAAACTTATTCCATGTCAGGCAGTGCTGTTTACATTATATACATGTATATAACTCAGCGACTTTTTTTGCTGTATTTAGTAGGGATGCTCCAATCAGGATTTTGCTGCCGATACCGATCACCTATCTTTACCGATCACCTGAATTGACTGTTTATTTTTTCCATTAGTTATAAATGACACTATGTGATCTGGCAAAACTAAAAAATGATCTGGTAATAAACTCACCTAATTAACGTAAACATGCAACAGGCACAATACAGAAAAAGAACAACTGGAAAACCTGCTACCAGTTAAACAACATTTAACAGTAAGGTTCTCTGTACCCTGAATTATACATGACTCAAATAAATCTCACAACACTGTCTATATCAAATAATGTTTAACAAAAGAGAGAAACATTCATCCAAAATAAACAATCATGGTTTACTGAATACAAAACTTCCTGAGAGCATGGCTAGCTGATTAATGCTGGCTCTGATTGGTTGTTTCTGATTGAGTGAAGTAATTCTGCAGAACACAGGAGGGGGGAGAGGAGATCGATTATTTATTTATTTATTTATTTATTCATAAATTATCTCATGTTTGGACATAGTGAAAGTTTTAATATGTGAAATCTTTGTTGTTGTTATTGTTGTTTGCGTTACATGCTCCAATTTAAGCAGACGTTCCGGGTGGAGCAGAAACAGCGTTCCGTATGAAATATTACTACCAGTAGAGCCTAGCGGCGGTTCAGCAAGAGGAGATCCATGTGCTCCATCAGCTCAAAGGCTTGAATTATTTTTCAGGTTATTTGTTTAGCTTTCTGATCATCATGCTAATCCGGGTGAGTGTTTGTAGTTGTGCGCTGCTTTACTTGCTATCTGGCCGCACCGGATGTAATTTTTTTCCTTGTGTTGAGCCTCAATGTAGCCAAACTTAGTCAAGTACTTGTTTTTAAAATGTCATATTAGATTTGTTGTGTTGATGCATTTTGATGGCAGGTTGGCCCCTTTTGCCCTTATTGTTTACATTGTTTATTGAACCTCTGGCCGAGATTATCAGGACTAATAGCAGCAGCTGTTGATCTGTACTGCCAGATCTTTAGCCCTCAACTTAAAAGCTGCGTCATATGAACGTCTTTATGTGGTTTCCATGATGAGGGATGTGAGTTTGAAGAAATTTCTCCGTCGTGCCTGCTGCTAGCATGTGCTTGTTTTAAATGAAAATCAGCACTTCTTTGATTTCCATTTTTGACTTCCAATGATTCTTTTTTTTTCTAAAGAGCCCCCTAGTGGTTGAAGAAAAATGCACGTAAAAGCTGCATCGGGCTATAAGCCGCATGGTTCAAAGCGTGGAAAAAAAATAGCGGCTTATAGTCCAAAACATACGGTAATTGAGTTGGAATCGGGGTTTATTTGAGCAAATGAATAGAAGGTGGGAAAGAAAATAATTTCTAAATTGTACACAGGATTGGAAAATCTGAAGAAAAGCAATACAATATGCATAAAAGTAAGATGGCTAACTGTGGACTGTCACAGGAGATCTGGGAGGAGATATCTGGGTAGCAAAGGAAAACATCTTGTTCCCTTTCATGGAGAGAGTTTGTATGGGAGAATATTGTAAGATATTTCATTACACCAGCACAAAGAAAATACCAAGATGCAAGATGTTGGAGGCAATGCAGAAAAAACAGAGTGGGTCACTGCCATGTGTTTTGGGATTGTGCCTACATGGCAGGATTGAAGGAATTGTATGGATCAGGTGCAGAGGGTGAGTATTTCATTTACATTTAACGTTCTGTACATTGGAAGAGGGATGAAAAGATTAACAAGAACAGCTAATAAATATGTGGATAGGATTAAGTTGGTAGTAAGTAAAAAAGCCATTACTAAGAAATGGCTGAAGGCAGAAGCTACTCAGAGGGAAGATGTAATCCACAATATTTATATTATGAAAAGGCTGAAATTTTCCAGATTCTAATCCGATGGAAAAATATAAGACTTATTTGGAAAATTGGTGGGGTTTTATTTTACCATGGAGATCAGACTTTGTTGAATAATGTTATTGGTTTGGGGTGCCCTTATAGTGCTACAGACTGTAAATAGTTTGCTTAAAGTTCATTTTCATTGAGAAGAGATTTAAAATTGGGGTGATGTGGAAGAGAAGAACAGACAAGAAAACTGGATTTTGAATTTTTTTCCTGTTTAGTAAGTGTATGGGTAGATTGGGTAATATACAGAATAGCAAAGTTGTTTTGTCCAATGCGGGTATAGAATGTATGTGCAGCTTCTTTTGGATGGTATGTTTAGAACATTTAGAAAACAAATTTAAGTTTGGATGAACACTTGTATGGAAAATTATTTTCAATACAATTTGCTAATTACACCCCCACCCTCCACCCCCCAACCCCCCAAAAAACATGGAGGCAGAAGCACTGAGAATATATTCAGTCATTATTAGACCAAGGGCAGCCAGACTAATTTAAATCTGAATTGTTATATTTAGCTAAATATATTGAATGGGATAAGCAGGTTTCCTGACAAACAAATAAAGAAAAATAGGTTCAATTCTCCTCCTCTCCTTCTCTGCACGTGCCTGTGGCCAATCACATGTGAGGATATGGCATCATACTATTATGAAAACAGAGAGGTGAGTCAATACAGAGAGGGGATACCCTCCAGCATCTGACTGAAGATTAAAGGTATTATGCAACAATATATCATTTAAATTTGTTAATTAAAGGTTTGATTTAAATATTATACAAATGTAAGAATGTCTGCTTTTATTAGGTACACCTTGCTGGTACCAGGTTGAACCCTTATTGCCTTAATCTTTGAGGCATAGATTCATCAAGGTGCTGGAAACATTCCTCACAGTCTGGTCCATATTGACACGATAGCATCACGCAGATGCTGCAGATTTGTTGGCTGCACATCTATGATGTGAATTTCCCATTCCCTATTGGATTGAGATCTGGTGACTGTGGAGACCATTCAACTTACTGTTGTGTTCAAGAAACCTGTCTGACACACTGTGGTCATAAAGGGATGGTTAAGGACAGCAGCAACAATACTCAGGTAGACTGTGGCGTTGACACGATGCTCAATTGGTACTTATGGGCCCAAAGTGTTCCAGGAAAATATCCCCCACACCACTACACCACCACCAGCAGCCTGAACCACTGATACAAGGCAGGATGGATCCATGCTTTCATCTTGTTGACACCAAATTCTGACTCTACCATCTGAATGTCACAGCAGAAATAGACTCATCAGACCAGGCAACGTTTTTCCTATCTTCTATTGTCCAATTTTGGTGAGCCCTAACCCTTCCCCCATTTATTATGATTGCCTTGAATCTCTGGTTTACACCTCCTTAAGTCGATAGATACAGTGAAGCCTTTTCTGGACACGCCATTTTTCCATGTTTTGTTGCAAAAAATAAAGCCTCTCTGCTGCTGTGTTATGTTTTTCTGTGTAGATCACAACATTGATTTTGGAGAAATGGACCTGGCAGTGAATGCTGTTGCTGGAGCGCTGAAGGCTTTCTTTGCTGACCTGCCTGACCCTCTGATCCCCTACAACCTGCACCCAGAGCTGGTGGAAGCTGCAAGTAAGAACCACAATAATCCAATAACAACTGACATTTCTGACAGCCTACTACTGTCAGAAATTTCAGACTACTACATTTCTGACTTCTATTTTAAGGTTTAGAAGATAGAAACCTGAAGAGGAAGATTTTATTGGATGTTTAAAGTTCAACAAACAGTCAGAAACCCAGAGTGTGAAAAAAATTCACACTACTAACTTGTTTGTAAAGTTGTAAAATGCAGCAGCTCTTGAACTAAACCAAACTCTATTCCTGTTAATGTGAGGCAAAGTGAAAAGCTTTTTCCAACATATGTGATTCTAAGATGGATAATTCAAATATAAGTATTATACTTGTCATGTTTTAATGTATGGAGGAGGATTAGGGTCACTGAAAAAAAACAACGAAAATAAACATTTCAGAGCTAAATCTCAGAATTCAAACTTTTTTCTTCCAAAATCTGAGTTTAAAGTGAATATATCATGCTTTTAAGTCCTTCATTTTCCCATGTAAATGATTCACTTATGGTCTATGAAAGTGGATCCATACCAACTACTTATAATATGGACCATAGTTTAAGTATAATATCCATGCATGTCAGATACCTTTTAAAATATTAAAGTTACCACAGTATGAATGACAACAATGCCTAAACATAATTAAGGTGTTAGCTAATGGAGCATCAAGAACGTCACTGAATTCACTTGCATGTGTTCCCCAAGGCAAAAACAAAACGCAATAATTCATTTCAAAACATGCAGTACAGTTATATTCTCGAGAAGGCAGCTGAAAGCGAGCACACACTGCTAACAGAGGCTGAAGGCTCAACGCTACTATCAAATCAATGCCCAATGTAGAGACAGGAGCTTCAGAAATCATCATGTGGATGCTGGTCTTTGTTTTTGTCAGTTTAATAAGTAAAGCAAAGAAACAAACAGTAGCAGCTGAACACAGTGCAGTTGACTGATGAGAGAAATAAACAACCGAGGAAATGGCAAAAATAAAAAAATAAAAATTAAAACATGCTGAGACAACTATTGCTTAAAACAAAACATCTCACATTTCAATTTCCTGTTTCAAATAAAACTCTTTCTGTTAGTCAGAAAATGTATTTGTAAATATAAATAGCTGATATTTCCAAGTCTGTCTTGTAATCTGTATTAACTAATTATTCATTTATTTCCTATGAAATCTGTTGCTGGTTTTAAGTCAAAATATTTTAGAACAGCCGGGACCTCATGATCAACACAAAATGTATGTCTAAAGTAAGTTTTGTTGTTATTTTAGCGTCATTTGGAGCCAATTGCTTTGCTGTGTTCATCGTTTCCATAGAGAGAGGGAACTGATGCCTCAATCTTGCAGTATTTTGTGAAATCCCTCTTGATACTGGAAGAGGTTGCTGAATCAGTGGTCAGTAAGTGCTCAACAAACGGGCTCTCTTGACTTATGTGCGTACATTCCCAAGAAAAATCAAATTTAACCAGACATTTTGAAGAGGCTGTCAGAAATTGTCTGCATTAATCAGCACTAGAACTGAACATTTTGACTTGTTTACTTGCAACTTTGGCAAAACTGAACTTGGACTACAAAATTGCTGCAAGGTAAAAAGTGTCGGATTAACAAGACTGAATAGCCATGACCACAGCAAATGTGGTGACGTCAAAGACAGGAAAAATATTAAAGTGAAAAATGAACAAATTGAAAAATATAACCCAAAATGAGTACAAAGATTTCTACACAGAACTGGCCGAGAATAATACATTTTTTTTGCACTCCTAGACAAAGTACACAAAAAATGAGTAAAAAAGGATTCAGGATTAGTTGTAAGAATAGATTTGATCTGTGACCGGTCCGGTAACAGCTGTTTAAGGTCCAGTCTTCCTGCGGTGTCTGTTGTGGTTTACATTCAATACTGTTTTTTTTAGCTCCGTTAGCATCCTAGCACTGCTTCTCCCATGTTTTTTCCAGTGTCTGTAGTGCTGTGTCCGGTCCGGTAACAGTTGGTTAGGGTCCAGTCTTGGTCTGGACGTAAACGGGGCGGCATTAGTGTCGCTGGTTCTACCGCTGCAGAACTTCTTTAGCATTCCAAAGACCTTCTGGTGCTGTCTGTCTGTTTCTCCAGGCATTCCTCACTATCAAGCCTGGTGTTCTGTCATAGGCGCTTTGTGGATAAAACTGTCCAGAGGACATTTGTTTTTAACTTGTGAAGGTAGCGCTCACCTGTTAAAGCCTTCGTTAGTTTTTCTTGTACAAATGACTTCTGGAGGAAAATGTTGAGAACATACATGTAGAAGTTGTGTTCTGCTCTCTCCCACTGCACTCTTCCTTTTTTTTCGTGTGGAAAGTCATCCAGATTCTCCTCACTTTTTTTTATTAGAGCCAACAGTGTTGTAGTGTAGCATTTAAGCTTTAAAATATGTAGCATTGCATTTTTATAGAACAATTTTTTTTGGTTTGATCCAGTCATCAAAATATTAATTAAATAAAAACCATAAGTATTTCACTCTTTACTGAAATAAAAATTTGATATTCATATCTACACTCACACAAACAAGCTGTTTGTAAAATGTCAGTTTCCCTGTGCCTGTGTGTGTGTGTGTGTGTGTGTGTGTGTGTGTGCGTGTGTGTGTGTGTGCGTGTGTGTGTGCGTGTGTATGCGTGTGCGTGCGTGCGTGTGTGTCTGTGTTAGAACTCATGGACTACATTGAGCGGCTAGAGATGTTACGAGAGATTGTGAAGAAGTTTCCTTCCATCAACTACCAGATCTTCAAATACATAATCACACATCTGAACAGGTAAGAAAAGTTTCACACAGTGAGAAACACACAAAGAGATCAAGAGATGCAAACAATAACATGCTCTTAAGAAGCTCAGGTTAAAGACCATTAATTAGACTAAGTTAGATTTTTATGCATCTGGCATTTCATAGAGATCCTTGGTATGGAACTTCAGCACCAGGTGTGAATCCAAACAAGTCAACTGCTCTGTGTCATGTATGTTAATCACATCATGTGTATCATGTGTGTCATGTATGTTAATCACATCATGTATGATTAACATAAACATCCTCTGAACCCGTCCCAGAGGTGTCCTGGTTGTAGCTGAACATCAATGCTTGATTTTTAGCAGAAAGCCAGTGAGCTGCTGAAGGTTCAACTTTGGTCACTTCCTCCTGCTTTGCTGCCCCCTGGTGGCGATCTGGGGGAAGTTTTTAGCTGCTTCCATTTTCTCAAATATTTTATGCATCCTTTACACTTTCTTTGTGTGTGTGTGTGTGTGTGTGTGTGTGTGTGTGTGTGTGTGTGTGTGTGTGTGTGTATATATTTATACACACAAAATCAAGATTTATGTCAGTAATTCGATTCAAAAAGTAAAACTTGTGTTTATTACACACAGACTGATATATTTTGAATGTTTATTTCTTTTAATGTTGATTAGAACTAGCAACTGTTGAAAACCCTAAATTCAGTATTTAAGAAAATTTGAATATTTTGAGAAGGTTCCATATTGAAGATATCGGTGCCACGCTCTAATCAGCTAATTAACTTGAAATGCCTGCAAAGGGTTTTAAATTGTCTCTCACTTTAGTTCTGTAGGCTACACAGTCATGGGGATGACTGCTGACTTGACAGGTAATGTTGATGCCTTGCAGCAAGAAGGTCTTGGGTTCTTTCTGCATGTGTGGGTTCTCTCCAGGTACTCCAGCTTCTTCCCACAGTCCAAAAACATGACTGTTAGGTTGATTGGCCTCTAAATTCTCCTTAAGTGTGAGTGTGTGTGAACCTCGTTGGTTGTTCTGTCTGTCTTTGTGTTGCCCTGCGATGGACTGAGATTTTAGGACTTGCCCTCCTGTGTAAGGTGTCAGTGGCCATCTATCAAACAACTAACTGTGCCACTGTGCAGCCCAAGAAAAAGCAAATAAAAGTAATTCAGTTCCTGTATTTTGAATTGAAAAATAAGCATTTTATTTCCCAAAGTATAACAACAGCATCCATTAGTAAAACCTTGTTTATTTCCACCAAAGTGGAGCTAAAAATCATTTTAATATTATGTAAAAAAGCTCATGCTCTTTCTGCTGCATCAATCAATACAGTGTAGGGCTGATCTGGCGATTGATTATTTAGTGATTTTTAATTGGACAGCAAAACATAATAGACTTTTTACTGAATTTGAACCAGGTTGTTCTAAAACTTTGCAAGTCTGTTAATTTTGAATTCTAAATTAGTCGAAGATTATTTCAACAATCAATTAATACGATTAATCGTTTCAGCCCGAGTGTCAGCTGGTTACCTTCGTATTGTAAATGTTACCAAATAAGTCCTTATTGCAGGACAACAATATTAATGATGAATGTTTTGGTAATAAACAGAAATGTTTACTTTAGCAACACAAACCTGCTGTTTTATTGCAGTTGGTATCAATTGTCTCTCTGATCAAGAAGTTGCATGTAAATAAAGGTCAGTGCCTTTGTGTTTTAAATACAGTCAGACTGTATCATTTCTGTGCATTATCTGTTTGATAAACATTATATAATAATCAGTGATCCCTATGAGAGGCTCCATGGCCAAAAACTTACAAACTCTCTTGCAGGTACCATCAGCCTCTCTTAAAGAGTTTGATTGCAACAGAAGTTAACTTAAAATCTCAGTTTCTGGTTGGACCCCAGGAAGGAAAAAGAGGGTTTTCACGGACAAAAAATAGCTGCGACAACTCAGTGAGTGAGGCAATGAATATTTTAAATAACATTGTTAATGTTCCTGCAGTAGTGTTAGCATTATCAGAAGTGTTAGATAGAAGCAGACAGCCAGCATCAGAACCCCCATCTGTCACTGCGGTAAAGTTAGCCTCCTTTTTGGAAATGACAGTAGAGCCAACCTGCTCTCTAGTTTGATGTGAGCGACAGCACAAGTTACGGTGCCCTCCTTTCAAAATAAAAGCACACCTCTGGTTTATGTTTGATTCACACTTTCAGCTTCTTTCCAGCGGCTGTAGAAGTTTAAAGCTTTGTGTTAAGTCATTTGCAAAAAGAAATGATGTATTTGAAAAGAAATTAAAATATATTGTGTGGAAAAGGAATTCTGTAAGATACACATGTGTAATCTCAATCAAAATTAGAGACATTTGACAGGAAAAAAAATCTTTCTGACTCCATAAACAATGAGCTACCAGTGACTTATCTGACTTCAGGGTGACACAGGGACAGATCCTGGAGATGTTTCTTATTATTTAATCAGCATAGACAGGAACATTCTACTGCTTCACCTCTGCTGTTAGGTTTAGTGCAGTTTTTTTCTTATTAGATCATTTTTACCAAGTTTCCAATTCTTGTTGGATCGTTCCCTGTGTCCCTCTGCCACACATACATTTGGTGCTAGCAGCAATTATTTGTGTATAAAATCAGATGGCTGGTACTTGTTTGTTCTAAAGGTTGTGTTTTGTGGATTTGTTCTCTGGTCAGGGTGAGCCAGCATAGCAAGACCACCCTGATGACGGCCGACAACCTGTCCATCTGTTTCTGGCCCACCCTCATGCGTCCTGACTTTGAGAACAGGGACACGCTGTCCACCACCAAGCTCAACCAGGCCGTCATCGAGGCGTTCATCGTGCAGTGCGACTATTTCTTCCATGGGGGTGACGTGGCCGAGACCTCCAGCAACGAGGGAACACCCCCGCCACATTGCCACAACATGGTGGAGGCTCTTCTGCCCCTGCAGCTGCCCCCCCCTCTGCAGCCCCAGCAGATACAACACACGCTGACCCCTGACCCCCTGATTTAACACACCAATAAGTATTCTGGGGCATCGGGAGTTCAGTATGTGCTTCCAGCTGCAAACATGGAGAGATGCTGGAGGTCCTTCTTCTGCTTCACATCAGTGGCTGACGGCGGTGCAGCACATCATAGCTGTTCCTTTTTTTCTCATATTCTTTCAGCTTTGGGTTCAGAGTGGTTGGTGGGATGTTGGACCAGTCCGGATCTGGGAGATGGGCTCATTTTGGAAGCTCAGTCTGGGATTATGGAATTGCACGTCACATTATGGATTGCATAATTTAGATTAAACTGAGTACAGTGAGGAATGAGCTGATCTAGGCACATAATGCTAGTTCTTCATAGGAATCAAACCTAGTTCAAGAGTTTTTCAAAATATTTGGGGCAAAGACTCCATCTCTACCCTCATGGAAAAGCACATTAAGTTGTTTTTTGTCCTGTTACAGGCCCAGCCTCCTGATGCCATCTGGGCACCACTAAAGGGAAGGTAAACATTACAATTTATACTCTCATCTGGAGACCTGATGAGAGTATAACGATAATGACATCCACACACCAAGGGATTCTAGTCTTCCTGCAGATTCTGGCACAGGAAAACAGTTTCTGACTTCGGGTCAGTGTGGGACATGTTTGAGTCTCAACCTGTGAAACTAAAAGAGGATTCTGAACTTTAAGCCGTGCACCTTTAATGTTTTCAGGAGGTAATGGCTTTTCAATACTAAACAATTCCTTTTCCACTACACAAGCCTAAAGGAGCCCTTAAAGGACAGCCCATGCACGACTAGTGTCAATGGTCCATGTTGCAATTCATGTTGTTTGCTTGCTTTATCCTGTCATGTTTTTTTATATTTTGGTAACATCTGATTTCTATCCATGTTGTGTGTGTGTGTGTGTGTTTGCTGTTGTGAAACAATGCTGAAGTGTTGGATGACTTATCTGTACAAACTTCCATGTAGTTGGCGTCCAGGCCTCTTCCAGGGAGGACGGGTTCTGAAGACTGGTGTCACTCTGTCCAGGAGAATCGGACTTAACTTCTCATGCTCAACTCTTCAGTTTCTTAAAGAGACAGCTCCCCGTATCTTCTTGGCGTTGTCACCGTATTTCCTTAATTTCTTTATTTCTCTTTGTCTGAAATTTGCATGTTTTTACCACTTTATAAAAAAAAGACAACTATACAAAATGAAGTGAAAACCTTTAACACTAAGATCCCTTGATAGGATCCCCACCACTTTATTTGACTTTTTAAGGGCAATATTTCAACAAAACAAATCTCATTTGCATTAGATTTTTGTTGTTCCTGGAGGAAATCACATCTTTAATATCATATTTTTTTTTGTTAAATAGTTTTCCTAAATAGAGGAAAGAAGTATATAAGTCTATATATAAATATATAAGTCACAAGTTTCTTAAGTAACAAACTACCACAGGGTACTGGATCCTAATCTGTCACAAGCTATGATCATACATGATTATTATGGTGAATGTTTTCTTTTTTATTTGTGATGTGAATGTGAGTTTGTGCACATTTGGGGTGAGAAAGGAAGGTGGTGTTAGGATGGGTGGTCGTACTGGGTCAGTACAACTCAGAAAAAGAAAGGAAGAAAGTCTCAATCTTCATCTGTGAAACAGCAAATCTTCTTTCCCAATTTAATTCATCCTGTGGGTAAAATAGTTCAGAAATCTACATCCTTGCCTTCCTTTGGCTACAGGATGATAAACATTTATTATAGCTTATTTTCTCAATCTTCTGTCCATCTGGATAACATGTTTTTGCTGCTTGATATAGATATTATATTACTCTTTATTTTACAACTCAAAAAATTCTAAAATTGTATTATAAATCTTAGTTTTTTTATTATTATTTCTTTAACATTTTCTGTAAAGAGTGCAATTTTGTGGTACTTTACCCTAACTCTACTCTATATTTCAAAGGGAAGCTTCTAATCCAAAAACAACCACTAATGCTTAGTACAATGTCTGCAAGGATTTCCAACACTGATATCGCCATAGTTCTGTTTTTATGTTGCTCATCTGAGGTACAAAATGTCTTTGCAAGAAAGCAGTTTAACATTTATTGTTATTGGCCTATATTCATTATATAAAACATTCAGCTTTTTTTTCTTTGTTCCCCAATAGAAATCAAATAGTTTCAGAGGTCTGGCTGTCACTCCAGATGGTTAATGCTGATAGGTGTTCATCTTTTATCTCATCCAGTGATTGAGGGGGACTATAAAGCATGTATTAAATCTGTGAAATATCTTTCTGTCCTTAGATACTTTTTGACTAGGAAAAATTCATTTGTAGCCAATGTTTTTTATTTTTACCATTTTAAAATGTACAACTCATGTCCTTTAACTAGTTGATTTTGTTTTCCTACGGGATCATAATTCATGAGTCTCAATTTGGATAATTGGTAGCCTGGTAAAAACCAGCCCCTTGTTCTAAGCCTCACTTCATCCAGAGGGTCTAGACTCTAGACTCTCGACTATCGAGAAACTATTGCTACTTTGTTGAAGTTGTAAATTTTACCCAATCGCTAACATTTGGCCATGACGTTTGTGTAGCTTAATGAAATTTGCATACGCTGTAAACAACACTAAGGGGAGTAAGGCCACAATATCTTTGCCAGCAATAAAATCTATTAAACATTCCTCTTGTTCCGACTTTATTTGCTCAATATTTGGCCAACACAAACTGCATGGTTTTGTTTGCTCCCTCCATTGCAATTGCTAAACTACAACCCCAAGTTACTAACCTGAACACACCATTCATTTCTCTGAATTATGAAGAAGTGCCACATTAAATTGGCCCAAATTTTTGTAATGTTGGGTGACGGGCGATTTAGCGATACTTGCATGAAAAACTGTTATCCACCGATCTTATCTACTACTTTCACAAAAGTCTGAAAATCTGCCACTGTGCTTCTGCTGTGAAGTAGGACTGGCTGACCCGCCCACCAGGCAGTGGTTATTGTGGTTAACAATAATTACCTCACTGTTAACTTTGTGACTGTAATGGCTTTTCAGACAAAAAGCAGGTTTTGACCAAAATTGGAAGATTGTTGATTGGCCAGAAAACTACAATCAGTCCACCTTTATGAAAGACATGATTGTATTAACTCAAAGGCTTTTTAAAGTAAAATATAGTAAAAGTATTTCTGAGCAGCCACAGTTTTAAAAGCTGTAGCAGCTTCTGCTTTTAAAACCAGCTGATGTTTTCCTGAGGTAAATTAAAAACATAATGGCATACGTAAATATATTTTATTGCATTTTTAAAAAATATTTTTCATCTGTCAAACTACTTTTTTGTTGTTGCCATTAATGCTTTGTAATTTTCCCTCCTGTATCAAATTGATTACCCCAGATTATCATGGGAAAAAAATGGTAAAAGATTCAGGCAGATGTGTTCACGACTGAAATTTCTCCATGCCTAGTACTTTAAGGCTGTTCTTTTAAAATATGCACCTTGGATAGTCCTACTGTGCTACTCAGTAGAACTATCTAAATCAGTGGTGTCCAAAGTGGGTCCTGGAGGGCCCACATCGTGTGTTTCAGTTCTCTCCCTGGTGGTAGTAAAACCTTCTCAGCATGTCAGTGTTCTTCTTTGGCTTTCTAAGGAGCCATCATTGGATCCAGGTGTGTTAAACCAGGGAGGGAACTAAAACATGTGGGATGCCGTCCCTCCAGGACCGACACCACTGATATAAATGAAGATCCTGAAATGTGCTGAATATTAATTCAGACAAGGGCTTTTTGATGCCTTCAGACAGAAGTGCCAAAAATTTGTATGGACAAGTTAAAATATAAGAGGAGACAAACTGTGAAGATTGAAGAAAGTGTGAAATATTGCAAATGTTTTGGTTTTAATTTGGGACCAGATCTGTCATTAAAGGGAAAGAAGCTAGGCCAGAAACTGGTTCTTTTATAGGACACTTTGGATTGTGTGTCTGAGGGGCTAAAGAAAAGTTCAAAATCCAAGTTTCCTAAAATGCACTGGTATTCATCAGCATGTAATAAATATGGCATATTGCTGGACTAGAGGGGATTTTTGGAGTAAACAGAATCACTCCTATTTACTTAAGGTTTTTTTCTGGGGCTGGGTGTCATCAACTGCTAGGTATTAAAACGCTACATAATGAGATGTTTATCTGTAGTTTTCAACAAATCAGTTCCTTTTATTTACCGTTTTGTTACAATTCCCCTTTCAGTCATACCAGTGTACAAACTACTACTACAGTCAATAAAATGATTTTCAGAAATAAAGAACATCTTCAACAGATTTTCCCAGCTGTGTTGTCTCAATTGTTTTTCACTAAACCAACTACAAAGTATGATGTACAACTGTGGCGTTCAGATTGATGGTCAGACTTTAATGCCAGGCCTGCTATCAAAGAGAAGATCTGATCACTGCTGACTGGAAGCGTGGTTGATCAGAAACCCCTGATGGAATTTTGTGTTGCGTTTTCTGATCTGTCCCAAAATTTCACTAAAAGATATTCACCTGGGATTGCATAGAAATCAAATATTTTTGTCACTTTCCACATAAAATATTTGTTTTCAAGCCTGTGTAGCTTGTAATTTTGCAATATAATGGTATTCATATAATTCAGTGTGGCAGATCATGAGAATATCTGAGATATAAACAAGAACATGTTTATATCAGACATTGTCTCTGAATACTATGTCTAATCATTGTATTCAGAGACTTGTAACAAAGTGGGGAAAAACCACTTTTTTCCCCACTTTGTACTTGGATACAGATTTTGTACTTTGATATAAGTACAAAGTTCTTAGATAAAGTCTAAAATGTCTGAATTGTACAGTACAGAACAAAAGTTTGGACACACCTTCTAACTGAATTCAATTAGAAGGCGTGTCCAAACTTTTGTTCTGTACTGTATGTTCAACTTTATTTAAGCACCTCAGAATCCTGAGACAGGAAGGCTTTAGTGCTTTTAGACTAGAACATGTCTAACTAGAAAATTCCTGAAGAAATTTAACTGGGGCCTGCCAAAGTGTGCCCGTCGGTTTGGACCCAGCGTTCTGATGCTAAGAATTAGCATCAATGCTAAAGAAAGCTGCAATGTAATCAATAGCATGTGAAGAATCACAAGAATGTTAAGTAAGCTGGACATGCAACATTCAGTATGATAAAGTAAGTGTATTAGCTAAAATGAGCAAATATGCTAATATAAGCATAAATACTGTCAGTAGCATGTGGGGTATCATTAGAATGTTTACTGTCATTTACTTACTCCATTAAGTATACTAAACATGGCTAATAAGTTTGAAAAATAGAAAATAGCTTATTTAAGCTAAAAGGCTAATGCTAATGAACTGCCTTGCTGTGCAAGGCAGTTCCCTAACCTCGGATAAACAGATAATGCAGAATGATATCACTGCACCGCCTCGTGATGCACTGTCCAGAGGGGCATTTTGAGGCTTTTATTTTGAAATTTGCAGTAAGCTTCATATTAAATGCCCACACTAATCCAATGTGTAAGAGTGCTTTGGATAAACCAGTCACATAAAGCCAAAAAGAGCAATTACATGATGTAAAAATTCCCAAGGCTTTTATTTTGAAATTTTTGTTAAGCTTCATTTGAAAGGGTCAAAGTCATCCCATGTGTAACAGTCATTGGATTAAATCAGTCATACAACGCTCAAAAAAGCAATGACCTGATGTAAAAATTTTCAAGGGCTTTTATTTTGAAATTTTCAGTAAGCTTCATTTCAAAGGGCCAAACTCATCCCATGTGTAACAGTGACAGGGTTAAATTAGTTATATACAGCCCATAGCAGCAAGTTTTTCTAAAGGCCAGCTCAGTCCTCCTCTGTTTTAACTGAACTAGTAGTTCGAACTACAGTGATGCGTATTTGTAGTCCTCAGCAGCTCTCCCTGCTCTGGGTTCTGCCATGGTAAATAATCCTCTCTGCCAGCTGTGAGTGAGACATCCAGGGGAGACAATTCTCTGTTTGAGCCAGCCAGTTTGACTAAAAAAGCATTGCAAAAACTGTTTCTGCTCGGGAACCGTAATACATATTCAAAAACCGTTTGAAGCATATGAGAGGGCTATTTGTCGTCTCACATAGTCCCGCCATTCATATCTCTACCTCACTCACAGTATTAACAGCGATGAGATAAAAAAAGTGTGTGCCAAGGTCTGAAATTTATCAGAAATACATGGAAGTGAATCAGTGAGATCTGTCTGCTACCCTGGCGC
Organism: Gambusia affinis; assembly: GCF_019740435.1. NCBI lineage: Eukaryota > Metazoa > Chordata > Actinopteri > Cyprinodontiformes > Poeciliidae > Gambusia > Gambusia affinis. The sequence goes on from NC_057883.1 coordinate 478,036, forward strand.
ATGACTTTGCTCTGAAGCACCTGGAGAGAAAACTGTAAGCGCTAGATAATTTTTGAAAACATTTGACCGGAGCAGGCACGCGTATCAATGTCATGACCAAGTTTGATACCAATCATGCAATATTTGTGAGCGTGAGGGCGAGTTAAAAAATGATTTGGGGTCAAAATGTCGCTCTGACTCTCACTCTAGCGGAGCTGACCTTCACCTCTCTGATTTTTCCAAAATCAAAAACTTTGGGTCGCTTAGAAAGAAGTTGTGGACAAACCATAATACATATTGACGGTTGTCTTCACTTTAAAAGAGATCACGGACGTATCTACAAAGTGAAGTTTGAATGGCGTTTCTACATAAAGTTATGACGACACAGAAAATCCTCAAAAATAGGGTATTTTCAGGATTTACTGGTTGCCTCGTCCCCTTGACGACGAGACCCGCACCTGGTGAGCTCGTTAGTGATTTTGGGGTCGTTTTTTGCTTTTTACGTCGCCATGGTAACTCCAAATCCCACCAAAAGTAATAGCTCCCCTCCCGGGATCGAGCCGCACGTTTTGATACCACTTTTGTGGGTGGGCTTGCAGCGGTACGAGCCGCATTCCGGTTGACGGAAGAAAAATAAATAAATAAAGAGACATTCTATTGGGTGTAGAACAATAGGTGCCTGCCATGCAATGCATGGAGGCAGTGACTGACTTGCTTCGCAAGTCAGTCACTGCTCTCCTTATGCATTGCTATGGGCAGGCCCCAATTATTGTATTTAAAGAAAGTCACAGTAAAGAGGGGAACAACTTTATCTCAGCAAAATCACAAAATGTAGAGTTTTAAAAACAGATGTCTGGATTATATGTTCAGCCTTATTAACCATGTATGCAACTCAAAATGCTGAAGAAAGGTTTTAGACTTGTGACCAGTGTTATTTCCATGGAGTCACTTCTGTATTCAGCCTGAAAGAGCGAGTTTATGGGAACGAGAGAGCAGCCCTGAGCCAGACAGCCGAGCAACTGATCCGCCTGTAAACACTGTCCTGCTTCACCAGAAACATGCAAAACTAATAAAACAAAATAACACTGAGATCTTAAGGAACACGGCCATATTTTTCTAAAAGCAACAACTTTGAACCTGAACAGTCAGCTCAACTGGAACACGGACACCAGAACTGCTCTACTGTGGGGTTGTTGTGCTTCATGCTTCAGAAGCAAAAGGCCTGAACCGTAACCTCCCCCGTTACTTGGTCTTTGTTTGACACAAACGACAATAAACACACATAATATACTTGAAAATAAGGTAAAAACATTGTTCGTTACAATTGATGAAAAATGTTTAGATACTTAAATAGCACATTTTACAAAAATAATGTCAGAGAATATTGCCTACTAGCATAAGCTAAAGCTAATGTTAGCCACAAAGTTTAAAGAAAGTAAACCTTTAACAGCTTACTTGTTAGGGCTTTGGATCGACATACATCATTAATTGTTACCTTGGACAAGCCCTGCAAGCGCCAAGTATAAAATGCCATTTTCAATAGACCGGAAACGATTGAGCCGCTTTTCATGAACGCGGACAGTGACGTGAAAAGAGCCCATTCAGCGCAATGAGTGGCAACTTTTTTTCATTGCAGATGCAACATATGTCTCCCTGTACAGCTAGCTTTGCTAACATCACGTCTACATAGCTTACCTTTTTAAAGCTTCCTTAAGATGATAACAGTTGGACTTAGTCCCCACTGCCTGTGAAAGCAAATTGCTGCTGAATTAACATGTCACCAAATCTGATGATTTATGTAGCGGAATTAGTCTAACCGGGCACGTGCAGAGGGAGCGGGAGAGGGGAGGGGGTGAAGGGGGCTTGAGCCCCTTCCCCTTTTATCCTCGATGCCCCTAGTGTCCTTTTTTGAGTTTTTATTTTCTTAAATTCCTTTTTTTTTTTTTATTTTTTAATCTGTGCATCAGGATGACAGCTTGTGCCCCTCAGCAATAATATTTAGCTAAATATAATAATTTAGCAAAGTAAACTAGTCTGTCTAATAATGACTGTCATTATCTTTCCCATATCAAATTATGGGAAAGAATATTTTTTCATACATTGGTTTGTGAATAAAAACGTAGGTCTGAAGTTGACGATAGAAAAACTTTTTCTATTTATATTTTCATAATTGTCCTCGCAATAGTGGGAATAAACCTGCCTAACCCTAAACACAGAAATGCTTCACTGCAGAGAAAACTTCTGACTTTAAGTTAATCATTCTGCTAAATGCCCAGTTGGCTACAGTTAGTCTGAGTCGCTCCACCGACAGATATAAAGAACGTCTGTCTTTATATCAGACATCCTGATATAAAACATGGTACAGTAACTGTCACCATGAATCGTAACGCAGCTCAAAGCCCTGGTACCAGTACCACCACCTGGTACCGGTACCACCTGGTACTGTTCTCTGCTTCTCCTTAACGTTTCTACCAGGTGGGTTAAAGCCGCTGCTTACTGGATCTGAGCTGGAGGTTTGCAGCTGTAAATAGAAGTTACTGCAGAACCTCAAGTGTTAAAGGAAGATTTGGTCCAGAGCTTTTAGAGTTCATAAAATAAACATCAGAGAAAATACTGCAGCAATAATTAGAACCGCAGCAAAAAGCCAAACATGCCACAATGAAATGAATCAAAATGTCTCCAAAGCATCGGCGGACTGACATAGAGGCCACTGGGGGATTCCAGGTAGAGTCCAGGTAGATTCCAGGTAGATTCCAGGTAGAGTCCAGGTAGATTCCAGGTAGAGTCCAGAGATGTGCATTGCAGAGGCTGTTCATGCAGCGTCGTCCCGAAGTAATAAGTCTGTGAGAGGGAGACCAGGTTTATTGGCCGAGTTTAAAATCAATAACTGATTACTGGTTGCTTGATGTGATGTATTTGTAAAAAAAAACAAACACAAAGATTACATCATATTGTAGCCATGTGTTAGAATGGCCCTAGTGGCTGGATTAAATAGGAGTCTTGAGGCAGAGAAACAGGCAATTGTAAGCAGGGTGTCTGTGTGTTAAATGTTGGTGAATAAACACCCAGTGCACTAAGATCTCAGCAGCAACCATCATGCAATGTGGCCAACATGCAGCCTTTTATAGTCCATGGCTGCTCTAATTAACAAACCCACCAAGGAACAGGGTAAAACAAAATACATACAAACAAACTTGACAAAAATAACCAAATCTTCAGAATAATATTAGCAAATACTATTCATCTTCTTCTGCTTATCCGGGGTCGGGTTGCGGGGGTAGCAGCTTCAGAAGGGAGGCCCAGACTTCCCTCTCCCCAACCACTTCCACCAGCTCCTCCGGAGGAATCCCAAGGCGTTCCCAGGTCAGCCGAGAGACATAGTCCCTCCAGCGTGTCCTGGGTCTTCCCCGGGGCCTCCTCCCAGTGGGACGTGCCCGGAACACCTCACCAGGGAGGCGTCCAGGAGGCATCCTGACCAGATGCCCGAGCCACCTCAACTGGTCCCTCTCGATGTGAAGGAGCAGCGGCTCTACTCTGAGTCCCTCCTGGATGACTGAGCTTCTCACCCTATCTCTAAAGGAGAGTCCAGCCACCCTATGGAGAAAACCCATGTCGGCCCCTTGTATACGCGATCTCGTTCTTTCGGTCATGACCCAAAGCTCATGACCATACATGAGGGTGGGAACGTATATCGACCGGTAAATCAAGAGCTTCGCTTTTTGGCTCAGCTCTCTCTTCACCACGACGGACCGGTACAGCGCCCGCTTGACGGCAGACGCTGCACCAATCCGCCTGTCGATCTCCTGCTCCCTTCTTCCCCCATTCGTGAACAAGATCCCGAGATACTTGAACTCCTCCACTTGGGGCAGGACACCCCCCCTGACCCGGAGAAGGCACTCTACCCTTTGCCTACTTCATTATTTAAAATTACCAATTTTTTTTTTCAATTACTTCTTCTAAAATCCCTCCATTATGATCATCTTGACCTCCTCATAAAGTACTATGTGCTTACAGCACAGGACTGCTTACAGGTACTGTTCTATAGAGCTGAATACATTTCAGGTTTTCCTCCTCATCCTTTCTTTACACAATACTTATTAACCATAAACATTAAACTGCTATGATAGCTTGATTATGTCTGGTTTTGTATTTAGATTATTAATAAAGCTTTTAAATTCCTGACCATTTGCTATTACACTGCAAGCGTTCCATTGTAATTGTAATTAAAATTATGTGACAATTTGAGAAGCTCAGATGATTCTTCTCCATGTCTAAGTTCATCATGGATTTTTTTCCCCCCCAAAATAAATACTTAACATTAAATAACTTTGTAGCTGCCTTTACAATAATAATCTTTAATTTTTCAATTTCAGTTCTTAATTATTCTGAACAGTTTATGATGTATGCAAGGAAAGGAATCTATTTTTTTAATGTAATATTGCATTGACTATTATAGACCACAGTTCACATTAGTGGCTACTATTAAAGCTGACTAAAACAATAAAACAGTCATGTTTACCCAGGACAGTTTGTTGTTCTAGCACAGGGGTGGGCACTCCTGGTCCTGGAGGGTCGGTGTCCTGCAACTCTTAGAGTCTCTCTGGTGCAACACAGCTGAATCACCTCCCAAGTGTAGTCAGGTTCTCCACAGTTCTGCTAATGACCTCATTATTTGACTCGGGTGTGTTGAAGTAGAGATACATCTAAAAGTTGCAGGAGACCGGCCCTCCAGGACCAGGAGGGCCCACCCCTGATTTAGCAGCAGCAGGAGAAAGAGGCAGACGAAGACAGACGTCACAACGCAATTGGCATCTTGATAGATGGTGACTTGCTTAAAGGTGCTGGTCAAAAAGTTTTAATATCATGAAAAAGTTGATTTAAATCAGTAATTCCATTCGAAAAGTAAATTTTGTATATTTATTTGTTACATACAAACTGATATATTGAAATTGATTGTTTCTTTTAGTGTTGATCATTATTAGTGACAAGTAATGAAATCTCCAAATTCGATATCTCAGATAATTAGAATATTCTGAAAAGGTTTACCAGTGAAGACCCCTGGTGTTACACACTAATCAGATAACTCAAAACACCTGCAAACATTTTTAAATGGTTTCTCAGTCCAGTTCTGCAGGCTACACAATCATGGGGATGACTGCTGACCTGACAGTTGTTCAAAACATGACCTTTGACACCTTGCACAAGAGGCCAAGACACAAATGTCATTGTTAAAGAGGTAGACTGTACACAGAGCTCTGTGTTCCAAGCACATTCATAGAAGTGAGGGGAAGGAAAAGATGTAGAAAAAAGTGGACAAGCAAATAACCACATCCAGGAGAAGATTGTGAAATAAAATCTTCTCCACATTTAGAAATGTGGAGAAGATCCACAGAGAGTGAACTGCAGCTGGACTCAGTGCTTCAAGAACCACCACACACATATATGCAAGACATGGGTTTCAGCTGTCACATTCCTTGTGTCAAGCTGCCCTTGAACAACAGACAGCATCAGAAGCATCTTGCCTGAGCTAAAGACAAAAATGACTGGACAGCTGCTGAGTGCTCCAAAGTTATGTTCTCTGATGAAAGTAAGTTTTGCATTTCCTTTGGTTGATTGTAAGGTGATGTTTCACAGTGATGACTTGAACTTAACCATTTTGTATTCTTGGTAAATACCACTTGTATCTGTTGAGCTTGATGTGTTAAAGTGCATGTCACAATTCATCAATGTAAGGATTTGAGTTTTTCTGTGTTTATTTAGTGTTCTGTATCAGTTGAGTTTCTGTGTTGTCCTGTCTACCCTTGGCTGATCCCAGCTGTGTCTGGTTCCCTTGATTACCCTGTGTATTTATACCCACCTGTGTTTCTTGTTCTCTGTCAGGTCCATGTCTAGACTGTCTAGTTATTGCTTGTCTGCTGTCTATTGATTACTGTTTACCAGTTGCTACCAGAAACTAGTTTCTTGCTTTTGCTCCTCTGTGCTGCCTGGATTTTTGTGTTTTTCATCATTAAACCACAATCATCTTCAACTACCTGGGTCCTACCTCGTTAATCCTCACCATCTTCACCCACCTCATGACAATAAATAAAAATTTAAAAAAGAGAAGCACATTATTTAGCAATTTAATGCAAATTGAGTAGAATAATCTTGGATTCCTTAGAAAAGAACCTTTAGCCAATCTGAACTTAACTGCGTTGCTTGATAACAACTATCAATTTGTAGTGGATGAATTTGACTATTAATCCGTCTGTATGACTGGACTAAGTAAGCCATGATGCAACAAGGACTGTGAATTGGAACTATATAATTAAACTGAATTTAATTAAAAATTATGATCCAAGTCTTTGCCAAATTTCACAAGTAGAGTAGATCCCAGCATCTAACATTGGTTAAATGCAAAGCTTTAAATTTTTGTGATGGTTATATTCACCACAGAATATACAATGTACGATGAATATAAGCACCACTGTTGAACTGGAAGGGGGAATGTGCTAAAGCATGACCTGTTTCTAAATTTAGTACCTTGAAGAGGTTTCTGCTAAGCCCTGGTATGGCTCTTACTTCTCCAGTGACAGCCCATCCCAGCCAGGATTCCGGCATGCCTCAGGACTGTCAATCAGGTTTCATTACCAACAGCTACAACGGTAACTGTTCATCCACTTTGGAGTTGATTACTGCCTGGACGTCAGTCTGACTGTTACCCTGTCTGAAAAACATCATTTTTCTGTATGTAAGTACATGTGAGGTTTTCTGTTAGTTCTAATTATTGGGAGGGGGAAACCAGCTATTGGAAGACATCAACAATTCTGAACCTCTGATTGTAAAGTTGCTAAAGTAGCTTCTGTGTTATAAATTGTGGTATTGCTACCATTATTGGTACTTCCTAAGAAGGACGGTTTCTCAGTGGTCTTTTTGAACCTGCAGAGCAGCTGTCAGTTTTCTCTTTATTAAAATGTCCCTTGATCTTCCTCAAGGACTCATTAAATGTTTGACAAGACTGATCTGAAAACATCCACGTGTTCTCTGTTACTATTCTTAACTGCTTTGAGCTTAGTGAGAGCAACACTATCTCATTTTACTGCGATCAGAGGGAAAGCACTTAGTTCCTCTAAATAGAATGGAACCAGGACCAATCACTACATCAAATGTTTTATGTTTTTTCATGTATTTTGAAAAGGAACATTATCTCTGTTACTACAGACTACAAAAGTATAAATAAGGATTATCTGGTTGTTTGTAGATCAGCAAATTCATAATTATGTCTTATGACTGGACAATATTTTGTTCCAGCTTTCTGTCTGTTATTTTGTAAAACTAAAGACTGGACGGCGAGCATCTTGATGCATTTACATCTCAACATGTACTCGTTTTGATGCCATTCTAGACTGGATCATTGTAACACAAGACTTGCGTCAGACTGTTATTTTAGAAGGGAAAAATCATTCACCTTTTAGGGAATCCGAACATATAACTGGACCTGTTATTGCAACAATTATATAACTATTGACTTTGGACAAAATCAGCGATTCTTCCTTGGGTCAGTTTACACAAAAAAGACTAATTAGATTTACGAAAAATCAAATTACAGATCAAGGATTAAAATATCACATTCTATTTTTATCACTTTTAAAGAAAAACATGGTTTAGTTTGAAATAGAAAAATATGCTAGATTTCCCTCAAATAAAAAATGTATACCTTCATTTAAAGTGTCTTAAATGAAGGTATGAGTACTATGATACTTTCAGACATAAAGCATATACGTGTACAATAACATCTCTGTTTTCATGAATACACAAACACACACATCTACTAAAATAACCTTTCTGTATATTTCTAGATGCGAAACTGTAAGCAAGACATTGCTTAATATTTTGTGGTAGTGAATTCCTTTTAATGCATTGCTCTGAAGATTGTACTTTGGCTTAAACAAGTTTTACATTTTGGCAATGTAAAACATAGTCCAACTGTGTGCCTTGTTGAGTAATCTTGGCGATGTTTCGCTAAATGATAGCTAAAGAGTAGCTTTTGGTAAAACACTAAAGAAAAAAATATAAAGTACGTAATTCGCCCCCCTCTTTCCCCCCCGGGTCTCAACAATCAGTATGACAATGGCCACCCTACCCTCCTAATAAGTGCATTGCTAATCTCTGCTTTTTTGTCAAGTAAAAAGATCAAAGGCTGCTAGATATTATCAAAATCCTACAGCTTTTCTTTTAAGATTAATCAAATTCTTTCCAAATGGAGAGTGTCTGCCAAGTCTATCAAGCAATGGTTGGGAGAAGGTACCTTTTTTCCCAATAGAAAATAATGTTTTTTTGCAGTTACAATACTGTATGCTAGAAGGCATCACTGTGGTACTTTGAGTTTCTCCAGCTCATCAGACGTGCCAAGAATAATCAAAATTAGATCCGGTACCACCTGAACTCCAACAATTGTGGAAAGAAACTGGAATATTCCACAACAGTACTCCTGTAGTTCAGGGCAAAGGGCATAACTGTGTGATAGTGTAGCTTCAGTGGATTCACAATGGTATGAGATGTATCTGGGAATATTTTATGCAACCTAATCTTGGAGTAGTGTAGCCGGTGATCTTAACCCCTCTTTTGGGGCTCTTTTTTTTGGAGATTGTTTGGAGAGTTCTCGAAAAGGACTCCCCCAAAATGAATTCAATATATCTCAGGAATACACAAGGTGAAGTAAAAGGTATGATTAAATGTAATACTCAAGAAACTTTTCTGGAGTATTACTCTACAAGTCTAAAAATCAACATTTCTCTTACTAAGTAAGAGCAAATAAACATAGCATATAGTGATAGAATTAATTTTGTGGATGTGAATTTTCTTTGAAAGTATGCCAATCCAGACTCTCTACCCATCCACAGTACAGGCTCTGATCATTTATTGTACCAAATTTCATCTCCCCCCAAAAATGAAGCATAGAAATTTTGGAAAGGGATTGCTTGATAAAAGTCTATGCAAATGTAGGGCAGTAGTTTAAATATGTCAGTGGATGTCACCAAAATGTTAGATTGTTCTTTGAGTTGTGGAAGTTGGTAAAGTGTGTCCGTTAAAGAACGCCATACTTGGTGTCCGTTACGGTGCGCTGGCAATACAACGGTCAGTATTTGCTGTGAATTCTGAAGGTAAGCAATACTGACCACCAGCTCCTCAATGTAGCCAAATGTTACTTGTAATGTTCAAATAATTCGTTTTGTATCGTTTTGTCTTTTTCTTCTTTTTATGTTGACACGTCAGTATTTGCTGTGAATTCTGTTGGGTGGTCCGAATAAACGGTCTGAACCACGATCGCAACCCGTGTGTGTCCGATTCCTGCCTCAAGTTTCCTTCTGACAACAACAATTAAAGAAAAACACAACGCAGAGTCTAAGAAACAGCGAGGTGTCATCTCACACTGACAGGGTTACACAAACATTCCAACCAAATGTGCTATTTTGGCACATTTGGGCACCATGTGTGTGGTTACAAATTTCTTTAAAAAAATTTTTAAAATCTTTTTTCCCCAACTTATATCCAACTTTGATTTTTCTATTAATATTTATTGCATTTAATAACATGCTTTTTGAATTAGAGTAAGAAGCTTCCAACACTGCAGGCCAACTTATCTGGAGCCCATTGGTTGATTTGGATGATTGACATAACGTCAATATCCAATAGCTGGTTGCACTGCTTTGGGTGGGTTGTGTGCCCGAATTCTCAGCTTTGCTCTGCTCCTTTTGGGTCCTATGTCTTTTGGGTCCTTTAAGTGTGGGATGAGACCTCGCTGTTCCTTAGACTCTGCGTTGTGTTTTTCTTTAATTGTTGTTGTCGGAAGGAAACTTGAGGCAGGAATCGGACACACATGGGTTGCGATCAGTGATGTCAGTAACGCGTTAATTTGTAACGCGTTACTGACGTCGGACCACTTTTTTCAGTAACGAGTAATCTAACGCGTTGCTACTTCAAATCCAGTAGTCAGACTACAGTTACTTATCAAAATCATTTTTGCGTTACTGCGTTACTATCTTCTTTTGTTATTTAATCGTTATTTCCTCGACGCGTCTTGTCGAGTGACCGACGTCTCTATGCAACAGAAATGTAAACAATGGAGGGAGATGCGCATTTTGTTGGTGGAAAAACTGGAACTATTTTGAGTTTCTGTCGCCAAGTCCGATTATTATAAGCGGCTTTGGGCTTCATTTTTTTAAAGTCGCTTGCAGATTTAATGAGCGGCGTGTTGCGCCTTTTTGGGCTCATTTTTTAACGTGAAGTTACTCATTTGGGCTTGGAAATAAGCAAAGACTCATAATAAATCCCAGAATTTGTCCGTCATTAAGGTAGTTTTAGTCAGTCTCTCTCTGTCCATCATTTCCCTGATGATCCGTCCCGCTGTTTTTTTGTTAATGCCAAGTTAATGTATTACCTCTGAATGACATCGAGCTTTGCGTTGCGCTCCAGAAAACCGCAAACATCGAGACCAATATGAACAGCGCAATAAACGTGAAAACAGCCACGAATGAACGTGTCCGTAGTTGCCAATAATAATAATGGCAAGTTAACGCAATTCTAATTATTAATATTAAGATAAGTGTCACAAATCTGTGCAGCCATCTTAGCTGTGGAGCTGCAGGAGGAGCTCTGTGCTGTGACACCAAACGCAGGGCCGTAACGCAGAACCTGGAGGCTGGGGGAGAGGGGGGCTTAAAAATCCTTCTTGGAGTTTTCCAGACAACAGTGGACCACACAAATTACTCGTTTTTTATTTTTTTGTACTGTTTTTTTTTTTTTTTACAATCTCCTGTTCAGTTCAGCCTTATCAGTGGAGACACATTGTTGATGTTACCATTATAAAATAGCTTACAAAAAAGTATTGGCAAAGATCAATGTTATTTTCACAGGAGGCGGAGCGTTGTTGTTAACAACTGCTGAAAGTAACTAAAAAGTTACTTTTAGTGTAACTTAGTTACTTTCCAAATCAAGTAGTCAGTAATATAACTAAGTTACTTTTTCAAGGAGTAATCAGTAGTCCGATTAAAGTTACTTTTTCAAAGTAACTATGCCATCACTGGTTGCGATCGTGGTTCAGACCGTTTATTCGGACCACCCGACAGCGCAGCGGCTTCGCCTTCAGAATTCACAGCAAATACTGCCGTGTCAACATAAAAAGAAGAAAAAGACAAAACGATACAAAACTACCTATTTGGACATTAAAAGTAACATTTGGCAACATTGAGGAGCTGGCGGTCAGTATTGCTTACCTTCAGAATTCACAGCAAATACTGACCGTTGTACTGCCAGCGCACCGTAACGGACACCAAGTACGGCGTTCTTTAACGGACACACTTTACCAACTTCCACAACTCAAAGAACAATCTAACATTTTGGTGACATCCACTGATATATTTAAACTACTGCCCTACATCTACATTTCTGGTAGACCCTCATCCAGGTGGACTTTGACAAAGTAAGTTACCTACAATTCATCACTGCATGTGATGATCTGAGTTAAATTTTTTTTTGTTTTTGCTAAGTGTTTCATTCTATGCACAAATTGTTGACATTGTGATTGTATGAATGTGTTTTATTTTATGGCTGAAGATCCAAAAGAAAATTTCCACCTTGATGGACAAAATAAACAATATATCTGATCTTAGACTTTCTTGAACACTTATGGGTTTTGGGATTTCCCCCAGAAAATTTTCTCAGCCTGGTGGTAGGGGTGCCGAGGAGGTCCACCGTGTTTTTTAATTAAAAGATGTTAAATAAACAGGAAATGTAAAAGTGCCCAAAAAAATGCTAATATTTTAATAAAGACTACAGATAAATAAATGTAACATTTATTTATTGAGATGACCAATACTGCTAAATTTGATGTAATGGTTTCAGCATACATACATTAAAATGTTTAACATTTAAATGTAAGATTTTAAGAAGCTGGAGAGTTTATTTGTAAAAAAAAAAAAAAAAAAAAAAATCAAAGAATAAAGGTAATAAATAGCACAGTTTATTACCACAGCTACAACCTGATGCTCTGAGTTTAATCTTTGAGTTTGAGTTCTGTTTGTTCACAAATACAAATTAGTAAACTGCATTTATAACTGACTGTTTTTACTTTGGCCAATTATTTTTAGTGTAACTTAGTTACACTAAGTTACACTCCCTCCCCTTTTTCAGATTTCACAGAAGCTGTTAGAGGTGCTGATGTTTTTAGCAACAAGAGGGGCCCCTAAGTTAAATTCTGTTCCAGACCTCATACAGCCTTGGACTAGTCCTGCGGATGAGTCAAATCCACTGCATTACGCGCAGAGATGCGCAGTAAATGGGAGATTTAACCTGCATGCTGAGGTTAGCATTGGTTCATTAACCACTAAAGGACAACATACATAAACTTTGCAGAGAAGACAGAGCTACACGCTGGGCAGCGTGTTGAGATGTAAAAATTGCATAATTGTTTGTTCACAAAGATAAATCATTTGTCAGAATCTGTGTTTTTCTCTGTTTATTTTTAGTTTCTGTGTCTTCTGAGTCTCCATGTTGTCCTGTCTCCCCTTGATTGTTCCCAGGTGTGTCTTGTTTCCGTGACTACCCTCAGTGTATTTAACCCCACCTGTGTTCTTTGTTCCTTGTCGGGTCCTCGTCTCATTTTGGTGTGTCGTCTGCAAGTGTGTGCCCAGTCCGTCATCTTTGTCCTTTTGTAGTACCAGTTGCTACCAGTGTTGAGCCCTGGTTTCCGCTCAGCCGTGCCGCCTGGTAATAGAACTGTGAATCACGAGCTCGACCCCAGAAGACACCGCAAGCTCCTATGGGAACAGTCCAGGTAGGAGCTCCTATGGAGCTCATTGCACTGGACATTATGGGACCACAAAATTAGACTGAGCATGGAAACCGCTATGTGCTTGTGATACAAGATTACTTCACAAACTGGACTGAAGCATTTCCTATTCCAAATGAGGGAGCTGTGACCATTGCCGTTATCGTTGCTAGTGAGTAGGTGTGCCGCTATGGAATCCCTCAAGCGCTACACAGTGACCAGGGACGCAATTTTGAGTCTGAGGTGTTTCAAGGGATGTGCAGCTTGTTTGGGATAGACAAAACTCACACAACATCATCCAGGCCGCAGTCAGACAGTCAGGTCGAGCGTTTCAACACCAACCTCCAAAAGATTCTGGCTACTACAGCTGCACACTGCCATTGCGATTGGGACCTGATGATTCCTTATGCTGTTATGGCATACAGGGCAACCAAACATAATGCTACAGGCTTCTCTCCAAACTTTATGATGTTGGGCCAAGAAGTAAGGGAATCAGTGGACCTTGTCACAGGTGTGCCTCCTGAGCCAGAACACCAACCCACTGCTCTTGAGTATGTGCAGCAGATGCGGGAACGGTTGCAGCGGGCTCACCAAATCACTAGAGAAGCACTGGGGGACTCAGTCACATATGCAAAGAGACAGGACGACAAGAACTGCTGCCACTCACAGTATAAAGTTGGAGATCCTGTTTGGTACCTCATTAAAGGGACACGATATGTCAAGAACAAAATCAAAAGGTTCCTCCCATCATATGAAGGACCATTCTTCGTCTTAGGCCAACTAGATGACCTTGTTTACCAGATACAAAAGAACCCAAGGTCCAAGGTGAAAGTGGTCCACCATGACCAGTTAAAGCACTACCGCAGCCTGAAGCCCCTGGACAAAACATGGGTCTTGGATCAAAGTCCATGCTGGGAACCTACCGAGGTTCCACCACCAATCTTAGAGGAGGACTCGGCAGACTGACCTGGACCAGCAGGGCTTGTTCTCTGATGCAACCAGTAGGGCTGCTGGCTATTCTCTGCTGCCTAACTCAACTGCACATATCCCAATCCAGGTGTGTTTTTCCTCCCCCTCCCATGTCAACCATAAGGATGGTGGGGGTGCGGTAGGATATTCACCTCCTCTGGGCCAGCTGGTTTGATGGTCGGCGCAGAGCACCAGACCGGTACAGTTCCAAGTTGGACCATGGACTCAGTTTAATGTCCCAGGTATCCTAGTGTCCTGCAAAGTTTGCTAAAACTATTCAACAAGGCCACATGTGTCTATTTTCTTTATTACTGTTCAGTTGTTCAAAGAAAATTTTACTGAAGAGCAAATGGTTTAATCTAAAAGAACATGGTTTGTTGTATGTTTTTCATACCTGATAGAGTTCAGTTAGTGTCCTGCCTGGTCATCATAAATGCCGCTGTGTAATTTCTTTCCTCCTCTATGGCATGTAATTTGGCATGTGGCTTAATTTTGCACATGTAGGTGCACCTTATATGAGCTAATTCTCTCACTGGAATATGTGGCTTGATGCTATACCTCACCTATATGTAATGGTGATTGACACAGTTATCTCTTGTTAGCTATAGGGATTGCATATCAGTTTTATGCATTGTAAGCCTGGAGTGGAATTATTGCTTAATTGCCACCCAGAGTGGGGGTAGTGTTGGGTAACGTTCCTCTACTGTCTGTGGTGATTAGCTCAGTGAGTATTGTGTTGTGTGTGGATGAGTGAGATGTGACAGCAGTCCTCCGGTTAGAAGGGGGCGCTGTGTGCTGAAACCAGCATGTTTTAGGAGCGAGTGAGAGACGGTATGTGTGGCAGAGTAAGTGTGGATGATTACCGGACTAAGAAAAGTTTTTCTTAATAACTGCTGCTCCTTCATCTATTAGCCGGAGCTATTAAAGTTAACCCCCAATCACCTCCGTGCCACTGCGTGGTCCAAGTTCAGGGCGAGAGAGGGAGTTAACCCCGAAGTAGAGACTTCGGCCCTGGAGGAAGGTCTCCCGTGTCTTCTGACCACAGTCAAAGGACTGAGCAGGAATGGTTAACACGTGTTTATGACCCATCAGCATCAAATGCAGGCCAGCCGATAAATGAAGGGCATGAGGGGAGTAGTTGTGAAGGTGACATGCACAGTTTTGTGGCTGTTGACAGAACATGACTGATATTGCACATCTCAGTAACAAGTCATTTCAAGTCCTTTCATCAATTGTTAAACAAGTGATAAATTCTTGTTTGTCATTCAATCATCAGTACACATCAAATTTGCTCAGTGTTCTATTCACTAGAAATGAAAGGCAACCTTAAACAGAAGGTGGTTTAACCTCAATATAAAATAATGTGTTTTGATGTTTCATTTATGGCATTTTTTTCCAGATTCCAATGCCTAATTTTGGCTTCATGTTTCATTCTGAAGATGAAGTGCAGATGAACCAGAAGACCTAAATAGTCTGGCATGTGCTATTTCATCAGCTGTTTAACAAAGTGATCACTTTTCTTAAATCGTTTGAGCTTCTCTGTATTTTCTTGGTCTCAGAAGCTTTACTTGCTTCTCTGCCAACAAGCTTATGTCTCATCTGATGCTTCTCAATTTCATCTCTTGTCTGAAATCTGCCTGCTTATTATTTCCCAGACCATTCTGTCACTTCTAGGTTGATGTTGCCTATAAAGCTATGGAATGTGATGTCACTAATCTAGGGATATGAGCGCCATCTTCAGGGGCCAAAAACATAGCCGACAAAAATGATATTCACAGATATTTTTGAATCCATGTTACTTAAAATTAATTAGCAATGGTTCGAACTTGCTGCGTTATTGAATGTAATGTCCGATCACACGACCTGACTTTAAGTTAATCATTCTGCTAAATGCCCAGTTGGCTACAGTTAGTCTGAGTCGCTCCACCGACAGATATAAAGAACGTCTGTCTTTATATCAGACATCCTGATATAAAACATGGTACAGTAACTGTCACCATGAATCGTAACGCAGCTCAAAGCCCTGGTACCAGTACCACCACCTGGTACCGGTACCACCTGGTACTGTTCTCTGCTTCTCCTTAACGTTTCTACCAGGTGGGTTAAAGCCGCTGCTTACTGGATCTGAGCTGGAGGTTTGCAGCTGTAAATAGAAGTTACTGCAGAACCTCAAGTGTTAAAGGAAGATTTGGTCCAGAGCTTTTAGAGTTCATAAAATAAACATCAGAGAAAATACTGCAGCAATAATTAGAACCGCAGCAAAAAGCCAAACATGCCACAATGAAATGAATCAAAATGTCTCCAAAGCATCGGCGGACTGACATAGAGGCCACTGGGGGATTCCAGGTAGAGTCCAGGTAGATTCCAGGTAGATTCCAGGTAGAGTCCAGGTAGATTCCAGGTAGAGTCCAGAGATGTGCATTGCAGAGGCTGTTCATGCAGCGTCGTCCCGAAGTAATAAGTCTGTGAGAGGGAGACCAGGTTTATTGGCCGAGTTTAAAATCAATAACTGATTACTGGTTGCTTGATGTGATGTATTTGTAAAAAAAAAACAAACACAAAGATTACATCATATTGTAGCCATGTGCTAGAATGGCCCTAGTGGCTGGATTAAATAGGAGTCTTGAGGCAGAGAAACAGGCAATTGTAAGCAGGGTGTCTGTGTGTTAAATGTTGGTGAATAAACACCCAGTGCACTAAGATCTCAGCAGCAACCATCATGCAATGTGGCCAACATGCAGCCTTTTATAGTCCATGGCTGCTCTAATTAACAAACCCACCAAGGAACAGGGTAAAACAAAATACATACAAACAAACTTGACAAAAATAACCAAATCTTCAGAATAATATTAGCAAATACTATTCATCTTCTTCTGCTTATCCGGGGTCGGGTCGCGGGGGTAGCAGCTTCAGAAGGGAGGCCCAGACTTCCCTCTCCCCAACCACTTCCACCAGCTCCTCCGGAGGAATCCCAAGACGTTCCCAGGCCAGCCGAGGGACATAGTCCCTCCAGCGTGTCCTGGGTCTTCCCCGGGGCCTCCTCCCAGTGGGACGTGCCCGGAACACCTCACCAGGGAGGCGTCCAGGAGGCATCCTGACCAGATGACCGAGCCACCTCACCTGGCCCCTCTCGACGTGAAGGAGCAGCGGCTCTACTCTGAGTCCCTCCCGGATGACTGAGCTTCTCACCCTATCTCTAAGGGAGAGCCCAGCCACCCTACGGAGAAAACCCATTTCGGCCGCTTGTATCCGCGATCTCGTTCTTTCGGTCATGACCCAAAGCTCATGACCATACATGAGGGTGGGAACGTAGATTGACCGGTAAATCGAGAGCTTCGCTTTTTGGCTCAACTCTCTCTCCCGACCCCGTTGGCCCCTCTCACAGGTGGTGGGCCCATGGGAGGGGGGACCCATGTTTCCTCTTCGGGCTGTGCCTGGCCGGACTCCATGGGTAAAAGCCCGGCCACCAGACGCTCGCCGTCATGCCCCCCCTCCAGGCCTGGCTCCAGAGTGGAGCCCGGGTGACCCGCGTCCGGAGGAGGGAACACGTAGTCCAAGGTTTGAATCCATCATTAGGGTCTTCGATCACACGACTGAAACGGTAAAAAGATGGAAAACGGACTTTCTTTTCACTGTTTTCCCGCCTGGAAACAACAGGAGGAGGCTAAGCTATCGGAGCTAATGAAAAGGAGACGAATGTCCTGGGTATCAGCGGTGAGACGTCCTGATTTTGCGCTCTCCAACATCCCAAGATATCTACGAGTTTGCTCCAGACATGTCCATTCTGGCGAGTGTTTAAAATCGCTTTGTTGTGTCATAATGTTTTGCTATGATTTTGTCCAGGTGTACTCATGTTCAGTTACGTTGAGTTTATTTAAATGGGTAAACCTTGTTCAGGTCGGGCTTATATTTTTACGTAGCATAGTCCGAGTTTTGTCAGCAGACAACAAAGTTATTCCATTATTGTGAAGTAAACTTTCTTCAGATTCACAGTATTAATATTGACGTGTGTTCCGATATATCCTCTTCAAGGCAAACTGACGTATAAAATGGATTACCTCAATCCAGACTGGGTTCCTGCGCTGAATCTGGGTCACTGCGAAGTAAACGCCACAACATCGGACTGACATACATGTCAATTAAAGAGGAAGAGGAAGAGAACAAGACCACGATGGATAAACAAGTTACAGAGACTGTTTTCATTATTTACCCCAGAAGAGGTAAATGATGAAAACACAGTAGCGGAGGTTATAGAAGAGGAGCAAGTTAGAGAGGCTGAGGAGGAACCTCCAGGAGAGGAGCTCAGCAAGGCTGCACATTCTGAAGAGGAACATGAACCATTTGTGTTGAAATAAATATGTGTTCAGTTGGAAGTGGCTGTTTTCTCTCATTTCATAATTTAATACGGTAAACATTCATGAAACATTTGATTCAAGCACTTCAAGTTGCATGTAAACAGGTGATGAAATGAATCAAATTTTAAGTGAAAAATTGATATTTAAAATATTTCAGGTAATAAATATACATGTAATGAAATATTGTTAAATAAACATTTATGTGATTAAAGTAAACAATTATATGATCAGACATTTTGCAGTAAACATTTAATGTAAACCAGATGAAAAAGCCCATCTTTAAACATTTAATGTGTAATTAAACATTTCAGAGTAAACAATAAAGGTGACAAGTAAATGTTATGAACTAGATCACACTTTATGGAAATATTTGTTGTATTTAACATATTTCAGGTAAGACGTGAACATATAATAAAATAGATCCTAGAATTTTATGTAATTGAAGATTACAGGTAACAAATGTGATGATCATCTTATGTAATACATTTTAACCCTGGTGGCCGCGGTAACTAAGCATGAAAGCTTTGCCGGTAATATGAGCTGCCGTGCAGCGTGCAGGGCGCATCAATGTTTGTTTTAATATGTCTTCATAAAGAAATGGTTATAAAAAAGATTTGTGAAGTGGCTAGTAAAAGAAAATTAGCTTTACAGCGACCTTGAACGGTTCAGTTCACCACCCAAACATTTATGCTAGTGTCCTTGTCTGAAGCTGAGTTTTAACTTGAAATTAGTTGATTCTCATGGTTTTGTATATTTCTGAGTTTCTTTTGGCTTCAAAACGGAGTGTTTGGTAACATAATATAAGAAAAATTCTAACTTCTCAATGTTTGATACTGCCTAGCAAAAGGTTTTTACATCAGCCTACATTGCTGCTATATTAATTTATCAATGAGCTGCTCTAAGCCTTTGTTTAGTGATATGTTGTTTGTTGCTGATCATTTATGTGACTAAAACAAACAATGTTTTTACATCAATTCTAAGGCATGTGAAACTTCTGTTAAAATCATTTGAAGCCTCAGAATCAACCCAGTACCAGTCCACATTCTCAGGGAAGAAAAACACACCTGATGTTAATTACATTTTTAGCTATGGGAGTTACGCTTAAGAGAAATTAATTTAATCAAATCAGTGTGTTGTGAGTCATGTTTATTGCTTGTTGCCTCTGCTTTAAGTTGACCGGTATGCATTGGTAAGTTGTTTCATTTTTACTGTTTCCTGGTGACGAGATGAAACCAATTGTCAATAAATCTGGTATGTGTGCGTGAGATCTGTCCAGGCTCATGCAGAAAAACGATCATAAGAAGGCCTAAGAGACTGTCGCAGCCTTGTATGTTGATTAATGCTGAATATTAAATGTGTATTCTCTGTATTTACTTGAGGTGTAATCCCTGTATTTTAAAAAAGAAAGAAAAAGGTTGTAATGATGGCACCAAACGACTGAAGATGTGAGAGTAAAGGATGCAGCTGTCTGATAAGAATCAGATGGCTTCTTGCTTGCTCGGAGTCAACCGCCTACTCGGAAAAGGAGTCGGGTCCTACGTGCTAGAGCTACGGGACCAAATCCAGGTCACATGCAACTTATTTCAATCTTATTTCAATCTTATTGTTTGAAGATACTTGTATGGTTAAAGTTAGTATAGAATCAAAGGAGAAGCATGCTGTTGCTGACAGGATGTGAGAAGCATGCCTGCTGCTGACAGGATGTAAGGGTGGTGCAGCTGCTTGCTGCTGCGGCTCAGGAAGTTTCCAATAGTCACAAATGTCACAAGTATGCCTGTTGCTGTTTCTCGGAAAGTTCCAAGTTACAAGTGTCACAAGCACATTATCTCGCAAACGGGTCATTGTGACCCAAGTTACAAATGTCCTAGGAACGTTATTGTGCAACCTTCAACAGGTACACTCCCATAGATAGGGAGAAAAGTATAAGACCATGAGACCAAGGTGATACGATGTTCTTCGTCCCCGGCTGAGACTCGACACAAGTGCAGCAAGAAGACCAGCAGAGGACCACACCCTGGAACCAAGAAAAGCGCCTCACAAGGAGGACGACAGAGCACCTCACGCCGGACAGAGGACAAGATCCACCGACCCACTGCCTTGGTTCCCCATTAGATTCCAACACTCTGCGCTCGACCCAAGGATCTCAAAACACATTGCAACAGACTTGGGGAACTGAACGAAAGTCACAGGATCGACCAAGAGCTGTTCGGCTGGATAAAGCAGACAGTTCATTTCGTTTCGGTTCCAAGGAGGATTTATGGTTCAAAAATAAAGACTCTGACCAAGGACTACAGGGACTTCTGTTGCCCAAATCCAATTCCACCGATGGGTATGAGTTGTGCCGCACCCCAAAGCCTTATTTGATAGATAGATGACAGTGTAGGGATGTAATTAGGTAAAGGTTGATTTGATCTAAGTTTTATTGATTTTCTTTGTATGGTAACCTCAAGTAAATTCTGTATGCCTGTCATTTTCCCTGCTAAAGCTTGCTTAATAAATACATATATTTTAAATTTCATATTAGGTTGTGGACATTGAAATTAATTCAGTCATTTGAATCACAGTTCTTCTATTTATAGTAAAACCAGTATACATGATTCTAGTAATATGGTGGCTTCAGACTTTCCTTTGGTGAGTGTAAATAATGACCCTGGGACTTAAATCCTAGTCACTAAATAATATCTAGCCGTTAACAAGTGCAGTTACAACAGGAAGGAAACTACCGTTAACAGAAGTGGTTATTGAAGCTAAGCAGCCGTGACGAATACTCAGTTGATTGTTTCTTAACTGAAAAGGGTCATAACTTCTGGATAGGAGGTAGTTAGAGCAAGACGAGTTCCTTTCGCCACCGGTTTAAATAGATTATCTCTTATAGATCTTGTTGAGGGTAAGACCCAGGTCTTAGAGATTTTCCGGACCTGTTAGACAGAGAACTGGTCAGTAGTCAGCCCGAGGATTTGTGAGGAGAGGGCGGGGCTGGCTATTGCATAGTAACAAACACAATGCACAGACCGTTAGTGTTGAGAGGGATTACAAAAACTAAAGAAAGACTAAGGAAACTAAATAGTAATGTGCAAAGAACAAAATACAAGAAACAAAGTGAACTGAAAAGTACATACCTATATGTAATTATAGTAATAAGTAATTGTATTCCTATGTATTTTCCAGAGCTACAGTATGCTGTCAGGAGACTGTTGATCAGAAAGGATGTCATCAGACTTCTACTCGAGCGATGGATTATTGGAGAGGGGGTCCATCCCCCTGGACATCGACAACGTCCACATGGTTCTGCAAGGTCAGTCCATCTTTGCTTAAACATTTTGACTGCTTGTTTAAATTCAAGGTTTATATGGCAGTACAATTGCAATACACTCATTCTATTCTTTCTAATCTTTCTCAAGTTTAGAAAGAAACTTTCTCAACTTTCCCTACGACTGAACCACAAGTATATTGTATTTAAAATAAATTAACCTCTTAACCTGCACCAGAACGCCTGCGTGCGGTTTTTCCATTGTATTTTCCATTATATTTTCCGGGGCTGAGATTTAAAGGTTTAAACTCCATTAAGACACTTTCATTGGACCCTAGAGCCCCCCTTATGATTGACACCGCATTCGACCAATAATGTTACGAAATGAATTCTTCTGAGCCAATGGTATCCAGAGAACGACTTGAGCTCATTTTGACATGTCTGTATAGAGCTTTGGAACGTGACGTCACTGCTGTAGACGGAGTCTGCGGCAAAGGATATGAAGGGAATCAGTGCCATCTTGAGGGGCCATAAACTTAACCGGCAAAATCGACTTTCTCGCTGATTTTTTGAATCTTAAAATAATAATTACTTAAAATAATTTAGCAATGGTATAAACCTGCTGTGTTATTGGATGCAATGTCCGATCACACGACCAAAACAGTAAAAAGATACAAAACAGACTTTTGTTTCACTGTTTCACTGTTTTCCTGCCTGGAAACAAAGCGAGGAGGCTAAGCTATCTGAGCTAACAAAAAGAAGACGAATGGCCTGGGTATCAGTGGTGAGACTGTAAACATTTATGTGATTAAAGTAAACAACTACATGAAAGAGATATATAGGCATCCTTCTGTTAAATTTTAATCAGAGTTTGATGGATTAAAGATCCTAATCAATTGATTTTAATTTCCGGTGTCAAATTACCGCCCATCCCCCATTCACCCTTCCTCCCCCTCCTCTGGGTTATGTCAATGCAGCACATTGGTTTTTGGTGAACTCTTCCCGTCCTCTATGAGTTTGAATGAACCAATAGAAGCAGAGACAGGGGGTTCGGTCTTTAGTGTTTCTACTATAAGTAATGTCAGAAAAATCAAGCACTCTACTTGTAACAGTTGTTCAAGAACTTTACAATGAATGGAACTAAACGAGTTCATACTGCTGTTGAGAAAAATGGACCTACCTCCTCTGCAACATCTGATACGGATTCGAAGTCACCTAGCCCTGAGACATTCGCTAAAATGATGAGGTTAACTCCGTTAAAGAATAAATACTTGCTTGCTGAACAAGAACCTGTTGTATATGAGATCCCAATAGCAGTGAAACCAGATTTGGGCCCTGTGATGGATAAACCTGCAAGCTAACCTTCATCGCCTGATGCATTTGCCTCAAACAATGCGGATAAAAGAGAAATAGCGACAGGCGGAACATCTCTTCTATGTGAGACCCCAATATCCATCTATGACAACTCAAGGTTTGGAACGGATGCCCCCAAGAAATCTGCATTTTATTTGTGTCGTGTGCAGAGCCCAGTACTTGGATCCCTCAAGGCAGACTGGTCTTTAAAACCTCATGGTCTATGGGGGTCATGGGGTTATGTTTTCCATTATGAGACTGGAGAGCTTTACCTGTACCAGATGGACAAGAATGAGGAGCTTTCACCGATATCAAATATATGCAGCCTCACCTATAATGACTGGGCAGTGCTAAGGCTCGCAATTCCTCGTGCCAATGAAGATATGGAATTGGCCATAGAACAAAATACAAGAGAAGATGAATCTGACTCTCGATCTGCAAAGAAAACCAGAAGATGGTGTTTCCCTACCGATACTTTAAATTGGAAAGGGAGAAATTCTCTTCAGCACAGTGTGGGAATCGAAAACTACTGAATCTGGTTGCTGGTTCTTACGGGCAGGTAGACGGAGGGGGGAGAGCATGAATTCCCCAGATCTGTTTGTGTTGGAGGCTTTCAATGTGGAGTGTGGTGTATTCAGAACCATGCTAGCTCTCCCATTTGATGCCTGGTCTGAGAAAATGACGGAAGTCGGGGATCGGATTTCTGAACTGTTCCGAAAATCTTGCTGCTGGCTCGATATTTTGTCAGTGAAGAAAACGCTGACATTTTCTGTCCAGCCATCCTCTTCTGGCCCAACCCTCTTCTGAGGACCCGCCCCTCTACCCTATATATTGAGAGGGCTGCAGGGACTTCTGACACCAAGCCTTTAGAATGGAAGAAGTAAGGAGCTATGGTCTATGGCAGTGGTTCACAATTCCAGTCCTCAGGCCCCCCTGCTCTGCATGTTTTAGATGTGCCTCTATACCAGAACAGCTGATTCAAATGATTGCATGACATTTCTGCAGCCACCAAGTGCTGCAGGATTCTGTTAATCACCCAAAGATTCAATCCAGGTGTGTGGCAGAAGGAAACACCTAAAACATGCAGGCAGGGGGTCTGAGGACTGGAATTGGGAAACACTGGACTATGGGGATCAAACTGGTCCGAGCCCAGTTTTTCTACAGAGACCCTCTTCAGTCCTCCGTCTCCTGGAAGCTACTACATGGATCCGTATTATCCGCCTTCTCCTGTTTTGTACTCTTCCTCATCAGCATCATCTCCTCACCCTCTCCTTCAAGTTTTCTGATACTGAGTACCATACCTGAAGAGCGGTCATAATATCCTGTACAACATAATTTACAGGTTACAAATACTAAAAAACATGCATAAGAATCATGACCAATAATAATAAAAAAACTTTGTGTCAGGAAAATAAAGCTAGGGAAGCAAACTTTCACAATTTAGATTTACAGATTCACAAGACAGCTACATTTTCAACAACTATATAGATTTAGAATAACAAAAAACATGTAGGCATAAGTATTGCATTTTTACCTGCCTCAGGCATTGTTGGATCATTCTGTGTAGCTTGATGTAGTCGTAGCATCATGTAGTGTGATAGTGACAGAGTGCCACATCAGCGTTTGCAATACATTTTGCATCTTCAATGGCAGGAAACATCATTTTTACATCAGTTGGATGTTAAAAGTCTTTTATCTAAACATCTTATGAGCAGGTTTTTATTGTTTCCTTATTTATTGTTTCCTTAAAACTATTTAAGGAATGTTGATTTCATCTAAAATTTTAAGGGATTATAGAGGATTTAAAGCTAATAAAACAATGAAAATGTACTACATGGCCTGCATTTGAAGCTGTAAACCACTGCAGGGCAGGCTGTACACTGTGGTGGAGATATTTGTCCTTTTAAAGACTTGTTCCAGGATCTTTGACACCTTTGACCATTGCAGCTGGTCCAGGCCACATCAAATTCTGAGAGGGGATACACGAGACAAACAAATTGTTTAATTATTCCCAATAAGAAGAAGATTCAAGGATATTTATTATAGTCATTTAAACACAGTAGTTCCTACAAACAGGGGTTTTGATATCCTATTGACACCATTTTGTAAGCAGTGAGATTTCATGTCTTCCAGACTCTGTCTTAGGCTGACATACCTGGGTTTCTGGCTTTTTTCTTTGTGATTTGAGACACATTATAGGAAAGATACAGGTACCAGATTGTATAACAAAACAACTCTTGGTCCTATGCAGTATAATTGACTGTGGTATGATTACCAGATAGTAGATGAAACGTTGATCATGTGTCAGGACAGCACACTGCCCCGGCAGCTTCTCTATTAGGACATAAATAAAAAATACAAAACAGGATATGATTTAGCACTTGCTGTTGAAATCATACATTTGAATGAACTGCGAAAACATGAAACATTTTTTCCTAAACAAAGACTTTTTAATAACTAGTCTAACTCTCTCTGCTTCTTTTGAGACTCGACCAAACTTCTTCTTGAACATCACCGCTATGCCTGCTCCCATGCAACAGTCTTTACTGATGCAGTGGGCCAAGGATTCATCGTGTGGACAGGAGAACAAATCTCCGGTGACATACTTCAATGTCCAGTTGGTTGATCGATAGAGTTTCTCATTGCACGGGATGATCTTTAACTGCAGCGGTATGTAGTAAAATGCAATTGGAAGAAATTTTTCACATTTCTTAGTTTTCCATCAAAAGCATAAAACATTGTTCACCATTTCTCTTCAGTGCAGTCAGTCACTTCATGTGATGTTGGCACATGGTAGCCACTGACCTGAGTGCTTCAATTACATAAACTTAACCAAACAGCAACATTGTGCATACATATATGCACAATGCTGCCAGGAATATTTAATCTTCTCATATCTGCCACTGGAGTTTTTCCTGGCACGCAAAGCGTTTATCTCGTATGGTCTTGTGTGATTTCCCATGATCTTGCTCGTTGTCTTCAGTGCAAGATCAGTCTGACTATAATGAATCATGTTCTCTCAACATGATAAAATTTTATAAATGTTAAGTTGTTGAATTTCTTTATCCAACATGATTTTATCACGTTTTCGTTTGAAAATTGAAATTATTGTGTTAAAAATACATGATATTCTTTTGTTAATGTAATAACCCCCGAAGTTCTTTGTTTTGAGTGATAGATGCTTCACTGTTGAGTCTCCAGTCCAGTCTGTTGTCAAGATAAACACTGAGGTATTTATTTTCCTCAACCACCTCCCTTTTTTCTCCCATGATGGAAATACCATAGGTTTTGATCTAATCCTGTTTGTCCTGAAACCAACAATCATCTCCTTTTTTTTTTCACATTTAAGATGAGATGATTGTTCCCACACCATGCCACAAAGCGGTCCTCCAGCTCTCTGTGCTCAGCCTCTTGTCCATCTCTGACACCTGGCAACTGTAGTCATCTGAGTATTTCTATAGATGACAAAAGTCAAACTTGTGCTGGAAGTCTGAAGTGTAGAGGGTGAAAAGGAATGGTGAGAGTACAGTCCCCTGTGGAGCTCCTGTGTTGCTGACCACCTTGTTAGACAAACACTACTTCAGTCTCTCAAACTGTGGTCTGTTTGTGAGGTAATCATAGATCCAGGTGATTGTTGAGGCTTCTATCTGTGTCTTTTGGAATTTCTCACAGATCAGATCAAGCTGAATTGTGTTAAATGCGCTGGAGAAATCAAAGAACATGGTCCTTACAGAGCTGCCTCCTTTGTCCAGATGATGGTAGGTTTGTTGAAAAACATGTATGATGGAATTATCAACTCCAACTGCACGGCAACAAGCAAACTGCAGGGGGTCTTGATATGTCCTTGTCTGCTTATTCAGGTGGGCCAACTGGAGTCTTTCCAGCACCTTCCTGATGTGTGATATCAGGGCAACAGGTCTATAGTCATTGATGACTGATGGGTGAGTTCATTCACTGGTTGAAGATATGTGGACAGGTTCGGAGGAAATGACCAATGTAATTAACCATACCCAGGAACCTTTGCAAATCTTCGATGTTCTTTGGTGCCCTCATCTCTGATGGCAGCAACTCTATCTGGGTTTGGCCTAATGCCGTCTTTGTTTACAACATGGCCTAAAAAGTCCAATGTTGACTGAGAGAATGTGCACCTTTTTTGTTGCGGTTGGACTTTTCTCACCATGCTGCTTTTTTGTTTAATTGAAAACCAGGTTGTCATCCATATAAACATTACAGCCGGTTGCCCTTGTAAAAGGTCTGGGATTTTCCTTTGAAATATTTCTGGTGCAGATGTGATGCCGAAAGGCAATCTTTTAAAACAGTACCTCCCTTGTGGAGTGATGAAAGTCATCAGTAGAGCGCTGTCCTCTTCCGAGGGGATCTGCCAAAATCCGCTAGCAGTGTCCACGCTTGAGAAGACCGTGCTCCCTGCAGGCTTGGGGAGAAGATCAACAATAGCAGGCAGATTGAATTTTCCCCATTCCACACTTTCATTTAGCGTATTTAAGTCCACACAAATTCTGATTTTGCCATTTTTCTTTACAACTACCACCATTGGTGCGCGCTGTCTTGTTAGCTGGGTGACTTTTTCTATGATACCCAGCGACTCCATTTGTTTTAATCATCCATCCTCACCACCAATATCCACCACTTCATAACATTTTCCATTTAAAGGTTTGAACTTCATCCATAGTGCTAGATTGCATTTGGTTTGGTTCTGTTCTTTAATTAATTCCCAGTGGTGCATTTCAGAAATAACACTGCACCTGACTGATTGTGAACTGTCAATAGGACGGTCTACAAGCAAGGGAACCTGTATCGGTGCATTTTAGGTGCAGATATATTGGCTGTATTGTTTACTTGCAACTGTTTTACAACATAGTGGCTCCACATGCTCATTGGTTCACCACGGTCATTCAGTTTGAATCCAAAGAGCTGTTACTTTTGGCTATTAAACCAGCGTTTCCCTGGCTTGCGCCTTCTCACTGGGTTTCATGCTACACTCTGTGATAGAAGACCAGGAGCCCGACAGGTAACAGGTAATAATCACATGGTGACAGAAAACAGTGCTGAAGAAGAGCATACAATGTAATTTGTGTATGTGAAATTTCTAGCTTATACACGCGACGTGCACACACGGGTTAGCGACGCTACACAGAAAAATTGAAAATGGTTCAACTTTTGTCGCTATCTGTCCTGTGTATTGGGTTCACCCCAACTGGCAGAAAACTGAGGCTTTCGCGCCCTGTGTGTTTAGCTATTACCAAGGAAACGAGAGGGGAAGGAGTAAATCTGAGCATCAGAGAGAAGTTTTTTGTCATCCAATCTCATCAGTAAAAAGAGGGAGACAAAAAACAAAAAAGCAAGCAATATTTTTGCCCTCATTTCATTATTGAGCTCATTTTAATTTATTGTGTGATGAATTGATTTATTGTTGACAGACCTAAAAGTAAATCAGCAATTAAACATTACAGTTCACTGGTGTATTCACAGTTGTAAAGTGAGAGTTAGAGGAACCTAGAACCTCGCCCTGGAGAGGTTCTATTACAGGGGTCACCAACACGGTGCCCGGGGGCACCTGGTCGCCTGAGGGGACCTTGTTCTAAAAATAGCCATTGTCATTAGAGAGCACTGCCAAAGTAATGATTTAATTTAATGTTTTTACACTGAATAAATAACATTTGTTTATATTTAGATTAAAAATAAGTAAATTACAAAAAACGTTTAAAATAAATTGCTTTATGCATAAAACTCTTTTCCATAGTTAAAGTTCAGAACTGCGCAGACGCCTGCAGGATTTTATCGGAGGGCAGCAGCGCCTGCAGCTGTACGGCTGCTCCCACTCTGCCTACCTTAAGATTTTCCCTGAAGTAAAAAAGGAAAAGTACAATTTCTGAAATTTTTTATTAACGAACCCTCTTTACAATTAACAAAATTGTGGAGAAAAAAAAAGATCTTATGTGTCAAACCATCTTGTACATAGCCAAGTCTGAGTCTGTGGGGGTCAAAGGGCACCCCAAACCTTAAATCTTATTGGTCAGTTTGCTTTTGTTTATTTGGCGGTTTGGCATTTTTTCTGTAAGCTAAAAATGAATGAGCAGAGTTTGAACCTCTCGTAGTTCTAAGAGTGGTTTGGATCCCGGTGGAGCTTTTTACCGTGTTGGTTCTGGCGGGTCGCCTGTTTATGAGCTTTTTTGACGTTTCTTGAACTGGAGAGCTGATGGGTCACCAGTTAACTGACATCTGCTGCTCTTCCTCGCGCTAAAACTGGAATAAACAATTTAATCTAGTCGAAACGTTCCCCAATTAATCAAACATTGTTGCTTTGCTTCACCTTCTCCTCCTTTGAATATCCAGCACAACCTGAACCTGGGAATCAACATCCTCCTTTGTCTGTGGATCTCACGGCTTCGCTTCCATGTCTTTATTATTTAGCATCATTTTTGTGTAAAAAAAAAAAAGAAAGGGTGCACTGCTTTAGTGGTTTAGGTTTGTGTGGCTTTTGTGAGACGCGCACATGATGGAGAGATGTTCTATTGCAGGTCAGGTGCAGTGATAGTTTTGTACCTTCCGATCTGTCGGACATTTTTTTTTTTCCAACATCTGCTGATGTCAGCCAACAGGTGACCGTCAGCTTTTAAGTTTGCGAAACCACAAAAAAAACAACTAATAAACCGGCGACCAGCCAGAACCACACACTGTAAAAAGCTCAGGTGGGATCTTAGAACAACGAGAGGTTCAAACTCCACTCATCATTTTAAGCTTACAGAAATAAACTGACCAATAAGATTTAGGCTTTGGCTGCACTTTGAGTCTCACACTGATGTGCTACATACAAGATGTTTTGGCACAAAATCTTTTTCTTCTCTACAATTTTGCTAATAATAAAGAGGGTTGGATAATAAAAAATATAATAACTTTTCTTTATTTAAAGGAAAATCTCAGTGCCTCCAGATGTTCAGCTGCAGCTGCAACAATCCAGACTCTCAGTCACTTGTGGTCAATTTAGAATCAGACTGAAAAGCTCCAAAAGGGAATCAAACTTAAAACTCTGACCCTAACCCAATTAACCATATCTGCCATGGTAAATTATTACTGATAACTATTATGAGTAGTCCGTGACATTAATATGATCAGGCAGCATGTAATCATATATATATATATATACTATAGTTATAAAGGCTGAGCCAAGAAAATTTATGTCTGTATCAAACAAGTAGGCCTTCGTGTTGCTCTGTTCACTATTATTGAGACGACCTCTCACCAAAAGTGCCTTTAGGCAGACTCTTCCTGTGTTTTTCAAGATGGCTACTAAACTACTTCTATAATCTATGATGTATAACAAGATAGATTGAAATGTTTAATATATAATTAACTGTGTCCATTTCTCTCTCAAATGAATGTAATTACTTATTGGTTGAATGCTCTGTCAATCAAAAAAAGGAGGGGGGCGCTCATGGCTGCCCAATAAAAGCATCATAATGGACACCAGCAGAAAATACTATGGAAAAACGGCACACGGGCCTTTCAGTGCAGGTAAAGGGGTTAATAGTATCAGTCAATATTTGTTCAATTATCCCAATAAATCTAAATAATTTCACAACCTTGAATTACTGGAAATACTTTATACATTTCAAAAATGCTTCAACAATGACTTTACAGGACTTTTAATGCCTTCACAATCATTTATTTCAATAAAACTCATATATAGAGTTAGAAATTGCTTGAGATTGAGAAAATGTTCCTCAATCGTCCATAATGCTTTGCACAAATAGAACAGATTAGCAAAAAGAAAATATTTACAGCAAATTAAATACTTATCATTAATAAATGTATTAAGCATGGCCCAAAGCCATTCACAGGCATCTATATAAAGCTTTGGTTGAAGATTCAATTCTGTCATTAACTTACTTTCTGTGAGAAAGTAACTATGCATTTCTTTTCTTTGGCAGTGGAACAAGAGCAAATCCAGAAGAGAACTTTCACCAACTGGGTCAATGCTCAGTTGGCAAAGGTAAGATTGCCTCCTCACTCTAAAAGCTGTTTCAACTGACAAACCCAACAGCTTGTTGTACTTACTGAAAGACGGACGAAAACGCTTTTAGTTATTGACTAAATTCAAAGCATGTGAAATTAGGGCTACCAGCTCTGAACATTTAAAGACCGAAATGTTCCCCTTCGATGTGTCGTGGAAAAATCAATTTCCAAGCACTGTTCAGGTAAAATCACTCAATCAGGTTTATTCATATATTGTGCACAATACAGAGAGCTTGTAGGGCAATCAGTAATGAAGCAGGTCTGGATGAAAAGCTCTGCCAGGCAGAGAAACACATGAGTTTTATACAAAGGGATAAGGAATCCAAAGCATGGGAAACAGACTGGTTCCCATGCAGCTGTGAAAAACAACATCCAACCTTGTACATGTAACCCAAATAGTGAAAACGTGGTGGGAATATACAGTAGTTTAAACTTAATTAAATTGAATGGAGAACATTTGTGGATATCAGTTTTCAAGTCCTATCCCATAATATCAGATGGGTTTAGGTTTGGACTTTAACTAGGCCATTTGAACATATGAATATATTTTGATCTAAGTCATTCCATTTTAGCTCTTGCTGTATATTTAGGTTGTTGTCCTGTTGAATCGTGAACCTCCACCCTAATCTTAACTTTCACAGCCAGTAACAGGTTTTCTTTTAAGATTATCCTTCATCCATCTTCACATCAGCTCTAACTAGCTACCCCATAGTGGCAGATTTCCTCCCAGAGAGCATTGTTTTTCTCCAACAGACTATTCCACTGAAGACACTTATCTGCTCTATAAAGCAGCAATTTGTTTAGTTAATTAGTAAAAGTAAAAAATAGTTCCAAACTGGATGAGACAGTCTCTTAATTCAAAATAAAAAACAGAAACAATAAATTCTATTTATTTTAAGCAAAGGCTGAATTCTGATTGCTCCTGTTCTATTGTCACATTGAAGTAAAATCACCAAATTATTAATAATTTCTACATATTTCAATTTGATTTGAATCATAAGTTGTCTGAGAAACGAATATTTTGTAACCAATGTAATGAACCTTAAATCAATCTGCAGATGTTTCTTAATTTTCTATTTAAATCATACACCCAGTCATATTTATTTTACCAATCCTGTACCCTTCTTTTAAACACTTTAAAGTGATCAGTTTAAATGAAAAAGAAATCCTGTTTTCAGGATAAGAGAAAACATGTTAGAATAGGCCATGATGAAAAATCAAGTTCGCTAAAGACCACAATTTCTGTTTTTATTCATTTTAAATCCCTCTTTTACTGGATTCCAAAGTATTTATAACCAATAAAACCTTCCTGCCATAAAAATGTATAAAATGTGTAGTGTGCTCCATGTAAATCTGTCCTGTTTTTTATCATCCCAATTTTAAAAATAACCTGAAAAATAAGAACAAAATTACCAAATTTTTGCTTCCAATTTTTATTATACCAAATAAATTTGAAGCAGTTATCAATGAAGCAAAACTTCTAAAGCTTCAACACAGCAGATGCCACCCTGTTTGTTTTCAATCTTACCTGTAAAATCTTAAGTAAAAAGCCTCCTGCTGTACAAACAGATGATTTTGCTTTAACTTAAATTTTTATAACAGAGTATAATTTATGTAATCATTGTCATTTTAGATATCTCTGTTCAGTATTTGTCTAAATAAATGTATCCAATGCAGGTCACAGATCCACATGTGTAATGCTTAAAAATTTCCCCCTTTGATTTTTTTTTAAACCATATCACTCACAAGTAGTTTTATTACTTTTTCCACCTTTTTGAAAGATTTTCTGTTTAATCAAGAAACGTCAGAAATATAAGACCACTCTGTAACTCTCTCTGGATGTATCCCCACCGTAATTATAAACAAAACATTTACTGTCTCTACATAGTTTAAAAATAAGAAAAGTATTACTACATCTATTCACTACAGTGACATTATATTTACATAGTGCTTCTAAAAACCCATCAAAGACTCCCCACAATAAACTCATTCCCTCTCAATCACACTCAAGGAGACTCGTTCACATCTTCTTATAAGAAGATGCAGGATGTAACTCCTGCATCAGACTGACCAGAACCGGTTGGGTCTGTTTACTGACCCCTCAGGCCCCTAATAAAACAAAGAACACAACTTCATTCTCAGTATTTTAAGGTATTTCTCATATCGGTTAATCTTACCAAAATAGTAATCTTACAAAAATAATGCTTTACCAAATAAGCAAATATTTATTTTATGAATCATGTTTCCCCACATTATTATTATTATTATTGTTATACTTTATGTTTATTGACTGTGTTTCATTTATCAAACACATACAGAACACAGAGCGGAACAACTGTCGAAAAGAAGAATTACTGACATTCTGACAAAGATGAACAGATACAGGATGAAAAACAGCATACACATTTACATCCCAATCTTTGGGTTTTTTGAGCAGCGTTTAAAGTGACAGTATAAGAGACCTGATTCAGTTATTATTTTCTAGAAATCTAGCCAATTTGCTCCATCTCTTTTTGTAAAGGTCCGCTTGCAGTCTCAGCTTGAATGTTAATTTTTCCATTTTGTGGGTTTCGTCCACCAGTTCCAGCCAGTTCTTTAGCGTTGGTGGGTCAGGTTGAAGCCATTTCCGAGTGATCAAATTTTTGGCTGTAGCACTGAAGAGTTTTATTAAATATTTGTCACACATGTTCAAACTTTCAGGAACGGCTCTGTGCAGGAATAACATGGTGGGTTGTTGGAGTTTAAGATCCAAAATTGTTTCAATCTTCTCCAAAACTTCTTTCCAATAAGACTTGATCTTTATGCAGGACCAGAAAATATGGGTGTGATTTGCCTCTGTGTCCCGCATCCTCTCCAGCATTTAGAAGCATTTGGGTTTCTATAAAACTGCTGCTTTAGTGTTCTAAAAAATGGTAGCAAGTTTTTCCAACTGAATTCCCGCCAATAGTTTGAGGAGGAGGTTGAAGCAGCGGATTCACATATATTGTTCCACTGTTCTTGTGGTATTTCAGTATTCAACTCCCATTTTTTTCTAACAATCTGTTGACATTCCTCTGGACCCCAACAACCCCTGATAAAGTTTGGAAATGGTGATCTTGCCAGGTTGTGAAACAATTTGAATTATCTCGTTACGTGGTAGTGTGTTTTTGTCCAGTATCCTGCAATAAGCAGTTGTTCCTTTCTGTGACCAGTTTTAAAAACTGGAATCTAATTGGTTAGAGGTAAAATCTGAGTCAAAGGCGGCCCATCTGAGAATTTATATTTGGTTATCCAAGTTTAATTCCTTAACCACTTCAAACCAGGTCAAAAGGGTAAATGGCACTAGGGGATGTAATGTTTTCCAGCATGCTGCTGCAAGTTTCTGATCCCCAATCAGAGCTTGTATTGGAATGTTTCCAACTTGGTTTCTAATTCTTTCCATCCAGCCTCATACGTATGGTCACTCCACTGTGCTACTGTTTTGAGTTGAGCTGCAAGGTAATAATCATGAAGATTTGGGAGTGACAACCCCCCTTTTTCTTTCCTAATTGTAAGAGTATTGTATCTAATTCTGGGTTTCTGTCCCTTCCAAATAAAACGAGATATCAATTTGTCCCACTCACAAAACTGAGAATGAGGGATTTTAATAGGCTGTGAAGGACCGAGTTAAAAATAGGAGGAGCCACAGGACAAATCAGAAAAATAGGGTTTTTTATTTTAACCCAAAGATTACAAACGACAAGATAAACTGAGCTCATAAAAGAGGTCAAAAAAACAAAACTGAACTCAGGCAAAAATGTAAACAAACTGGCTGCACAAACAAACATAACTGACCTCCCAAAGAAATGACACACAGGGGTTTAAATACTGGCTGATCAGACCAATTAAGACACAATAGGGGTAACTAAACAAAATACAATTACAAACAACACAAAACAAATAACAGTACAGCTAAGTTTGACTAAACTAAAGACCTAAATGAAAATCAAAATTAATAAACTTTAAATACTAATATTTACTTAAATACAAACTTATCTAAACAAAGAAACTACAAATTCCCTCTGCCAGCAGGAACTAGTGGTTCAGTCCAATCAGTATTTCAGCCTGCTGAGCCCTGGCCCCCATCCTTTGTCTGGCACTCCAAGGCAGGTAAGTACCAATGGGAAAACAAACAGAGTTAATCT
Source organism: Gambusia affinis (assembly GCF_019740435.1). Lineage (NCBI taxonomy): Eukaryota > Metazoa > Chordata > Actinopteri > Cyprinodontiformes > Poeciliidae > Gambusia > Gambusia affinis. The sequence continues at coordinate 512,947 of NC_057883.1, forward strand.
TAGGCAAACAAAATTAACTTTAAGTTGACATAAATACATATGTTAACTAAATGTGCGCGCTAACAAATAGAACAAATGTATCCATCCATCCATCCATCCATTTTCTTTACACCCTTCTTCCCTAAATGGGGTCGGGAGGGTTGCTGGTACCTCTCCAGCTGCGTCCCGGGCGAGAGGCGGGGTCACCCTGGACAGGTCGCCAGTCTGTCGCAGGGCAACACAAAGACATACAAGACAAACAACCATTCACACACACACTCACACCTAGGGAGAATTTAGAGAAACCAATTAACCTGACAGTCATGTTTTTGGACTGTGGGAGGAAGCCGGAGAACCCGGAGAGAACCCACCATGCACAGGGAGAACATGCAAACTACATGCAGAAAGATCCCCGGCCGGGAATCGAACCCAGGACCTTCTTGCTGCAAGGCAGCAGCTCTACCAACTGCGCCACTGTGCAGCCCCAAATGTATCCAAATCAACTAATAAATGTTTTTATTGAAACTAAAGTGTTGTTGTTTATATGAAAAATAAACTATGCATAAAAGTTACCGACAGAGTGTGGCCAAGGATTTGGCCATCACATAGGCAGAGAAATAAAAAGGTCTAATAACTTAGTTAAAGTTAATATAGATCCCGACCACTGTGTGAGGTCTTGTTTAATTCCCCTATTTACAGTTTCAAAATTTTATTTGTACAAGTCATTCAGTCAATCAAATACACCCAAGTATTTGATTGTTTTATTAGACCAATCGATAGGGATTTTATCTTTAAGCTCAACCAATGGGTAATAGTCAAAACACATAATCTGTGTTTTATCCATATTAAGTCTGCATCCTGAGTGGGTGCCAAATATGTCTAGTAACTTTAAGACAGCCAGGATAGATTGCTCTGGGTTCGAGAGATATAGAAGAACATCATCAGCATATAGTGCTATTTTATGTTCTCTTGAATTTCTTAATATACCATGAATATCATTGTTCTCCCTAATTGCCTGGGCGAGAGGCTCTATGTAAAGTGCAAAAAGAGTTGGGGAGCGGGCAGCCTTGTCGAGTGGATCTCTCCAGCTTTATTGTGTTGATCCTAGCTGTGGGTGACGCATATCATGTTCTAATAATATTGATTGTGGTAAGTAAAAAACCAAATCGTTCCAAAACTAGGCTTCACTAAGCTCCAACATCCTACAACCTTTTTTCTTCCATTGTAGGAGGAATAGCCCTATTCTAACTAGGGTCTTTAACTAGATATTCTTAGAATTATTCCCACATTATTCTCAGAAGGGAATCTCTGGAATCTACCTGGAGGGAATAATGTGGGACATGAAGAGGTGCGGTTCGTTGCCAACATTGGAGGAGAAACATGAGGAGCTAAGGTTCTCTGGCAGCACAGTGGGTGACATCCATGGCATGAATTGAGAAGACGAGGAACTCAGGTCCTGGAGTAACTCTGGTTAGGAAGGGATCCAAAGCACCACTAGAGGATATCTATGTGGAAAACTACAGGCAAGTATAAACATGAGAAATGCTAGGAAATTTAAGAGACATAGCTCAGAGAGGCTCCGAGTACCAGAACAGTTTAACACTCAGGTACTGGCGACTCACTCCTCTTATCGCCACACTGATGATGGTAAACAACTTGCAGGTGTGTGTGGAATCCAGGAGTAGGACCCGCCCTCCAGAAGATTGTAGTCTCCAGTCTCCATCTGGCAGTCAGGAATGAAGGCAGTAGAAAAAAGCCAAAACTCCATTTCCCAACAACATGAATCTTTCACAACATGTATGAGGGAATGGATTCAGAACCTCCTGAGCTGATGTGAATGTGTATTCTTTCTCTTTCCTGTAATATGAAATGGTTGTTGGAGAGGGAGGTGGTAGGAGTGAATTTGTAGGTGTTTACTATACATTATGTATATATTTGCAGTCCTGTTTTTAGTTTTTTTAATACTTTAATTTTTTTCTACAAAATGTGAAAGAATTTATTTAAATACAAAACACTAAACATTCATATTTGCCAAGATGAGCTAAAATATGAGGTTACAGATGATAAACTAGGAGCAATTTGGGAACTGTGGTCTGAGGAGCTTGCTGTTATGACTTAAACATATGACCTGTATGACTTTATTTTGTGACAGCGGAGGCCACCATCAACCATAAGAGACCTGTTCAATGATTTCCGGGATGGTTCCAAGCTGTTGGATCTGCTGGAGGTGATGAGTGGTCAGTCCATTGTGAGTACTGTCTCTGCTCAAAACTTATAAATTTCCCACCTCAAAGCCAAAACATGTTCTAAGAAATCCTTTGACTTGATTTTGTTTTTCAGAATCGGGACAAAGGCAGAGGATTGTTTCAAAACAGGAGCAACATTGAGAAAGCAATTACCTTTCTGAAGAAAAAATCGGTAAATGAAAAGTAAATATATATTCAAAGTTGATGCTGAGAACTTTATTATTTGTCATTCATAAACATTTATGATGACACATGACAAAAATATCAAAAATATATAACATAAAATGACTGTGTCAATGACGGTTGACACAATCAACTGAGCAAAACGAAGGAATGGCATAATTTGCATGCCATTTAGCTTATATATAAGTAATGATGTGAACCTGAAGAAAAAAGTTGTGGCATCATGACTAAAGCTAGAGAATTATGTGGTAGTGGTCAAAACATCGGGAATTCAAAGTTCCATTTTTGAAGAACAAACAATGACTTCACAAAACAGATGCTTCATTGACCCATTATAAAATGACCAGAACTGACGTGGGAAGTTTATTTTGTGCAGTGGTCTGTACGGTGGCCCTGAGGTGCAAACTACTGCAGCATTAACAAAGCACAATTACGAATTACAAAAGCAATGCAACATTAACAAAAGCACTACAACATTAAGGAAACGGAAAGGGTATGTTCTCGTTGGAGACCTGAGAGATCGCTGATTGGACGACGGTGCTTTTGAACCGGAAGTTATGGCTTGAGCCCGTTGTTATGATAGCCAAGGGTGTAGGTTTGGTCTAAGTTTTGGTGGGACCTTAAAACTTACTGACAATCCACCCCCCACCCCCGCACCGACCATTTTTGACCAGTGGTAACCTGGTTTGTATTCACACGAGCTTAACTTAATTTAAAACTAACACTTCAGATGCCATATTTACTGAGATAATTTCACAGTATATTACATATCTGAAAACTAACACCTCACCTGGAGCCCTGAAGCTCCAGCCACCTCTCCATCGTTCTGCTCTGCCCCTTGCTCTGCTGTCTGAGCATCCTATGTGAAAAAATATTACATAATTAACAGACCTATTCTACCTCACATTACGTGCTGATGTAACCGGATCCCTTCTGCGTTGTGCTGGTTATTAGTTGTTAGTCAGGCCGTGACTCTGTTTGGCTTTCATCGATTTATTCTGACGAAAATATCCAACAGAAAAACAATTGTTACAAGCTGCCCGCTCCAAGTCCTACACAAACAAAAATACATAACAGAAATTAACTTAATAAATCTACAAATAAACTGGAAGTATTTAGATAGAAAGTAAATAGGACACACCTCTCCCGCAGGACAACATGACAAAAGGGGCGGGCCTAAGGGACGCAAACATTTTAAAGACAAAACCATAGAAGAAGAAATAAAAAGGAGGGGCTACCGTTCTTAAAGTAACACATTCAAAACAATGACAGCTTTTCGGTCAGGTAGAGAACAATACAAATAACCAAAAGAAAGATATTTTGTGTAATTATAACATACAACTAGGTTACATTGACCTTACTAAACACTGGACTTTACAACAAATGCGTTGCGTGATAGATATCTAACTTATGGGTCCACTCACTGTACTTACAGCCGAGGTAGCGAAATAACTTCTAATGTCTGTCGTCCTTTTCTCTTTTGGTGGCGACATGGTCTCGGAGACTCATAATAAATGTCAAACTCAGAAGGAGACGCGTTCACTTTCAGCACCATGGACCAAGCTTCCGTTCCACGTGTGGCCAGCTGGCCGCCGCGTGTTGCAGCCAATCAAAGAACGTAGATCCACGTTCTTTGAGCCAATAGCGGCATGGGTCGTCATAGTTCATAACAGCAAATTTTAAAATGAATGCTACCACTGCGTAGTACATTGAAATGTTAAAATAATCAATGTAGATTTTCGTTTATTTATTTTGTTTTTGTTAAAAAATACATGTTTTTTTTAATTAATATGGCAAAAATTGGTTGGGACTATTTTATATCCCTTGAATATTGGTCGTGACACGTCACGACCGTCCATACCCAAACCTACGCCCATGGTTATAGCGTCCGCCATATTGAAAGTGGCTTATCTATCAGCAAGCTAATACAAGTAAATAGATTGAACTTTGTAAAGTGCCGTTTCAAGTTAATAAATGCCACTGACACAATCTCTCATACATTATTATTTATTTTTTTTATAGATTTAAAGAAACAATTTGTGAAATTGGGAGATGTGGAATCTGATTGGCAGGAGACTGTCTGTGGAGTACCACAAGGATCAGTATTGGGACCAGTTTTATTTAATCTTTATATAAATGATATCAGTAAAGTGTCCAATGTATTAAAATTTATCTTATTCGCTGATGACACAAATATTCTAGCCTCAGGAGACAATTTAGAGCATCTTCTCTCAACAGTCACTTCAGAGATTAGTAAGTTAAAGATATGGTTTGACCATAACAAATTATCCCTAAATTTGGACAAGACGAAATTCATGGTCTTTGGGAACTGTTATAAAAATACTGAAATCCAAGTTCAAATAGAGGACGTAACTCTAGAAAGGGTTTTTGCTAATAAGTTCCTCGGTTTAATAATAGATGACAAAATCAGTTGGAAACCTCATATTCAACATTTACAGAGTAAACTCAGTAGAAGTATATCCATATTGGCTAGAGCTAGACATGTATTGAATGCTAAATCACTTTATATTCTATATAACTCTCTGATTTTACCATATCTATCATATTGCTGTGAAGTGTGGGGAGTTAATTACAAGAGCTCTTTACATCCGATAACCGTCCTACAGAAACGAGCCATTAGAATCATCCATAATGTCGGTTATTATGAGCATACAAACCCGCTCTTCATAATATCCAGAATTCTCAAATTTGACGAGCTTGTAGAATTTAAAATGGCTCAATTTATGTTCAAGGTATCTAAAAAGTTGTTACCTGAGCACATACAGAGCACGTTTTCTGAAGAAGGGGTGTAACTTTATGGGTCACTCAAACTTCAAGATCCGCAATTTTAGAACAACAAGAAAAAGCTTCTGTATTTCAATTAAAGGTGTAAAGTTATGGAATAAGTTACATGAAGATTTAAAACAAAGCAATAGTTTAACACAATTCAAAAGAAAGTACAAAGAGGTAATTTTCAATAGATACACACATGGGGACAGAAAGCAATAAGGTGTGTATTGAAGATAACAACTTGGTGTAAGGGTTTAGAAAGATAAACCAGCATAAAATGGGAAAATGTATAGGTAAATATTAGTAACTGTTACTTCTGACTGCCACTTTGATTTTGATTTTTTTTAATGACAGTAGGACTCTAAAGTCTCAAGTGTTTAGGGGTAGGAGTTTATAAGTTCTCACTTCTTCCTACCCCATTTTGAGCATGATATGTTAACTGAAACTAAAAATCTGTATTTTCTCTTCTTTCTTATGCACTTCTTGTTACTGTGCACTATTTTATTTTTATATTTGTATCATGTTCGAATAAATTTCATTTCATTATTATTTATAATGCAATGCAATTTTAATGCAATATGTAAACAAACGTGTGTGCCCTTCTGTAACTACTGGCCTTCCCTAGAGAGTCACAGATCGAACATTTTGGGTTTAATTTCTGATCATGGACTGCCGAACAAGTTTGATGTGCAGAGACAGATTTTAGCTGATTCTGATTTATCTTAGAGTGTAATTATAAAAAATATAATAGTCCTGAAAATATTTATTTCTAGACCTCATGCTGTTTGTGGATATTTCTCATTTTCTGAAGTGTGGAGTCAAACTTGTGTTACTTATTTAATAACTTTAAATTTGACTTGATAAAGTCCGAAAAGACTTTGAATTTTACTTATGCTCCATTAACTTGGAACTTCATGTGGACTTGCTCCACGGAGCTGCAGTTTCCAAACTTGTGCATCACAGAACAGCCCTCCCCTGTGTTTCCCCTTCAAACTAGCCAGCAGCAATTATAAAACACCTGGTGGAAATAAGCATTTATGCTGAGTTCAATAATACAAACTACTTCTGGTAAAAAATGTTGTTAAAGGGTTAATAGAGGAGCAATGTTGCGATGACTTCCTGAAGGCTGCGTGTCGGAAAGAGCAGGAGTTTGTTAAAGAGACAGAGACCCAGTTTCAGGATGTTGAATTATTAGTCCGATTTCTTTTAAGTCATATTTGATATGTGCAGCATTTTTATAACAACTGAAGGCAACACAGTTACTTGATTGTGCTACAAAATGGCACTAAGTGGTGGAAAAACACATGGAAGCACTTTACTCTTTAAACTATTCTTGAATCAGTTAGCTAGTAATGTCTAGCCATGTTATGGTAATTTTCTATATTTCCCAGACTAAAACAACATAGATTAGACACAAATAACATTTTATCTGCTGCTCAAAATACAAGGTGATCAAATTGCTCCAAATTTCATTAGGTGGCCTTAATTATGTATAGAAGGTAGCAACATTCAAGGATTCAAGGATTTTTTTAAATTGTCATACCACCTTGATCTAAAATGACTTAAAATCCACCACCATCTCCTTGGTCTTCTTCACGTTGATGCAGAGGTTATTTTTCTGCACCACTGCACCAGGTGTTCCACTTCTTCTCTGTATATGGACTCATCACTGTTCATGATGTGTCCCTTTACTGCTGTAAAAGTGTAATTCAAAATCCCTTGGTGTGATTCATGACTAGCCTCTCGAAGGACTTCATGACTGCCGATGTTAAGGTTATAGGTCAGTAGTCATTCAGGCTCATCACTGTGGAGCAATTGGGGACAGAGACAAAAATGGCAGTCTTTAAGCAGGTGGGCACAAATGACAGTGATGTGTTGAAACCTAAGACACCCTGAAAAAAATGACTCTTTGGATGAACATAAATAATCATGGAAAGGTTTTCCATCTGATTACTTTGCTTTATTTCAGAACCATGTAATTCTGTTACTCCTATTTAAATCAAATGTGTTAGGTCAACTTAATTTATTAAGGTTATTTCAATGTAAAGGAATTGTGTTGGCTCAACTTAATATATTATGGTAATAATTTAAATAACATGAGTTGGCTTAACTTATTTTATTACGGTTATTCTATTAAGTTTTGGCTGAACTTAATATATTATGGTTATTCCAATTTAAAGCAAATGTGTTGGCTCAATATAATTTATTAAGGTTGATTCAACTCATTTACTATATTTGGACCCAATGTAATTTAAAAGAGCCAGCCCAACTAATTTGCAATGGTTTGGACCAAATTATTTACTTGACTAACATTAATGGCAATTTAGTTGAAACCAACTTTTTTTTTTCTCCAAAGAGTTTTTGCGGCGCTATTGGCTCATATTTTTTTGAGACAGTAGGTAGACAGGGTGAGGACATGGCAATGGTCACCGGCAGGAGGACATGGCAGGAGTCGAACCAGCAACGTCTGCGTCGAGGACTAAGGCCTCCAAAAGTGCAGTGTGCTAAACCCCTGCACCACCACAGAACACTGGAGAAACCATCTTATGTTACAGTGATACCTTCACACTACTTATTAAGTTGATCCAACTCATAAAAATTAAGTTGGCTCAACAAACATGCTTCATGCTGAAAGAAAACTATTTAATCGTGTGAAAATCCTTTCCATGATTTAATTATGTTAATTCAAAGACTTTTCTGAAAATAAGTGTTTTTTAAAAAAAAATACTTTTTTTACAGTTCTTAAATGCTGAAAGAAATTTAAGAACTGTTTCAGTGCAGTTCTTAAATGCCAATAGTGCCCTGCAGAGAAAAACAAATATCTATAGTTTAATGTGTAACTAAAACCTCTTTGAAGTTTTCCCAGGCACAAAACAGTTATGTCTCATAATCTCTCGTGATCCCCTGATCTCGCTAGACCCTCTTCAGAGGGAAATGAATCTGACTAAATTGAATCACATTATCTCAACTTGAATATGTTATTCAAGTTGAGACAAAAATGATTGTCTCGCGTGAACTCACGTGATATCCTGTATTCTCACTCGGCTTCAGCACAATATCAGTCTGACTATAATGAATCATGTTATCTCAACATGATTAAATTTCATAAACGTGAAGTTGTTGAATTTCTAGTTTATCCAACATGATTGTATCACGTTTTTGTTTGAAACATGAAATTATTTAGTTAAAAGTACATGATATTCTTTTGTTAATCTGATAACCCCCTAAGTTAATTTTTTACAGTGCAGCCACAGTTCCTTTGTACCCAGCTTGGGTTAGGTTGTTGGGGCCTGCAGCCTTACGGGGCTTGATTTCCAGGAGGGACTTCTTTACATCTGCTGTGGTCACCAGGTGGTGGTATTAGTCTGGTGCTGAGGGAGTTGTTAGGATCCTCAAAGTGGGCGTAGAACTTAAGTGCATTTGGCAGTGAGGGGTCCCTTAAGCATTGTGAACTCCTTATGATGTAGTCAGTGATGCACTTGATCCCCTTCCATATGTGCTGGGGGTCGTTGGTGGTGAAGTGACCTTGAATTTTCTGGGCGTATGCGGCTTTGGCCCTCACAATCCCTTCAGCCAATTCTTTCCTCGCTTGTCGGAGTGCTGATGCCTCGCCTACCCTGAACGCAGCATCCCTGACTTTCAGAAGCTCTCACCTCAGCACTCAGCCAGGGTTTCTGGTTCGGGTAACAAGTTACAGTCCTGGTGGTGGTGACATCATCAGCACACTTGGAGAAGAACAGAGGAGATGTATTCCTCCAGGTCCACCCCTCCTTCATAAGTTTCTGCCTCTCTGAAGACCTGCCAATCTGTACACTGAAAACAGTCCTGGAGAACACAGGCTGTATCCCTGGGCCACACAGTGACTGTCTTCTTCGTTGGTCTAATCCGTCTCATCAGTGGACGACATGCTGGCGCCAGCAGGATGGAGATGTGGTCGGAGAGGACAAGATGGGGGCGAGGAAGAGCTCTGTACGCACCGTGAATGTTAGTGTACACACAGTCCAGAGTGTGTGGGGTAAAAACTGGTAAAAACTGGGCAGAGAGTCCATCAGTTTCACATGGTTAAAGTCCCCCGCAACCATGTAAAACACCTGTGGGTGTGTCATTTGCAGTAAGATAATGGTGTCATGTAGCTCCTTCGATGCTTCGTTGCCGTTAGCAACCGGAGGGATGTAAACAATGGGGATGAACACGGCTGTAAACTGCCGATGCAGATAGTACGGCCGACATTTGGCTCTCATGAGTTCTATCGCCTCAGAGCAGCAGCTTTTAACCAGTCCACAGTTTGTACACCAACCTTCATCTTAAACCAGCATTCAACCTTAAACATCAACTTCCTGTTGACATTTAAAACTTATACAAGAATGAGTAGATGAAACTAGAAAAGAATAAAATAGCATAGAAAATTTGCAGCATGTATAGGTTCTGACTAACATGTAAATCCAAAATATATATTATATACGGGCTATATTAAAAGCCCATAAGCTGGCTATTAATATAGATGATTATCACTGCAGTCTGCTTACTATAGTAAAGCTCCATGGTGGCATTACTAGTACTTCCATTACAAAATTTCAAGTTTGTACAGGTAAGTTTTGGTTAATTTGGAGATTTTTCTGTGTGAAATGAGATGGAACAACTTGGTAACAAATTCAATAACTGAAATTAGACCAAATTAAACTCACTACATATCTGAAAATACCGAAGAGCTTTGGTCTATATCTTCTGACTTTCATCTATTGTTAAGACTGTCAGATTTCCCAGAAATTGCCTGGTTTCAAATCATGAAAAATTAGATTAGTTTTATATTGCCTGGTTGGATGTATCTTATACCTAATCTTACCATTCCTATTGGATTGTAGTGTCAGTTTTCAGAAAATATTTAATTATTGTATTGATATTCTAATGAATAAAATGATTTCACCTGTTAAAATAACAAATACGTATCTCTCTTTCTCTTTAGATCAAATTAGTCAACATAAACACTCCTGATATAATTGATGGCAAACCCTCCATCATCTTGGGTCTAATATGGACAATTATTCTTCAGTATCATGTAAGTTCACTTACGTTTATTGCTTTTACTTTTTTGTTTCTTGTTGGGCATAACTTATTTCATCTATTTGATATGATCACAGCACAAAAAGGAGTTAAGAGCTTTTTATTAGCTAAGACTTAAGTCCCAATAAAAACAGTCAAAGGCAAACCTTTATGCATTGTCCAGATTTTGTCAAAGCTTTATTGGTTTTGTGTTTCCCAGATTGAAGAGTTGGCCTGCTGCCTCTCATTTGATTCCCGTCAGTCGTCCATGGAGTCTTTGGCCAGTTTGGACAGTCGCTCCATGCTCTCGAGCCGCTCAGCTAGCAGTAGCCCGGTTCCTCCCAAAGGCTCTCCTTTACACAGCCGCTTTCGAGTTTCTGCTAAGAAAGCCCTGTTGCTATGGGTCCGAGAGCAGTGCCACAGGTTAGTTAAGTTCATTGGCATTACTGTTCAAAGACGCATTTGTATTTTCTCTGTTTCTGCATTCATAATCAATCATATCGGAGCCATGTGAATTCTTTCTGTCAATACAAGGTGATACATCTCCTCTTATATTGTCAAGCTAAAATCAGAAGTTGATACATATGCACACCATTCTCAGAATTTGAACTGAAATTATTTAAATCTGCTGAGCTGTATGTCACTGTAAAAAATTTAAATGAATACAACTTGATGATTAGATGAAATTGAAAAAGGTGTGACTGTAAATGTTTCCTTTACAGGGTAACTTGGTGTTACCATGAAGTTAGCCTAAGTCAAACCTGGCCTTAAGTTTCTAATTCAATCTTGGTTTTGAGTGAAAAAATTATTTTTCTAGTTTTATATATTTTTCCCTCAGAGCTGGCTGTTCAGTGAGCATAAAAGACTTCAAGGCAAGCTGGAGGAGTGGCGTGGTCTTTCTCGCAATCCTGAATGCCCTCAGACCCAACTTGATAAATCTTTCCAAAGCTAGAACCAGGAGTAACAAGCAGAACCTTGAAGAGGCCTTTCACGTTGCAGAGACTGAACTTAGGATTCCAAGACTGCTGAACCCCAATGGCAAGTACTTAAATTTGGTGCTTTTAAGTGTTGACATTTAATATTTGCTAATATAAAACACAACATCCCACAAATTGAATTCTTTTCAGTGACTCTTTACAGAGATAAGGGTAAACTGTGTAAAAAACCCCACCTACAATTGTTTTAGGAGAATCTGCACCCTGGCAATATAAGCCACACTGTGATCTTCTGCTTTTGAATGTTGACGCAGTTACTATTGACATTAATGTCATCTGCTGCTGCAGCATATGTATTACACCTTTATTCCCAGACCAGGTTTAAGGGCTTTAAGTTAATATTGACCTGGCTTTGTGCTCTGGTAACACACTTGTGTACAGGCCCATCATGCTCATGGAGTAATTTAGAGAGGAAACAGTTGAAAAGTTTAAAACATTTATTCTTCCTCTGTCAACAAGAAAAGAAAGAGAGACACGTGCAATACACTTAAGCCGGAAACAGTGCTCACTAGTGGCCCCACTCTGGAGTTTCTGGTGAAGTACTTAATATTCAAAAGTACAAATTATGTTTTCTAATATCAGTACATTGCTATATTGTATTTTGAATGCTTTTACAGTGCCTTGTAACTGCACCACCTGTAAAAAAAATTCTGCATAACATTGTGGACAGCTACTTTCATTATTACTTTTTTCATCTGTCCCTACAACACTGTAAATAATACCATACTTAACACAGAAACTTTCAGACATTGTACTAAGACATGACCATGGGTGCACTGGTTTCCCTATTTGAGTTTCTCTTCTGTCTCCATTAATATTTGAATCTGGAAACTGAACTCATGGCATTTAATAAGGACGACATAATTCCAAATCCCAAAATTTGTAAGTGTTGCACCGATAGCAGTTTTCTGGCTGATCACTGATCTTTTAAAAGCCTGATTTACAGATTCCATTTTTGGGTGATACTGATTGTTAATTTTTTTAATGTTGCCAAATATAGCAAGAACATTCATAACAGTGGAGTGACTATTGTTAACTGCAAATGTTCAGATATGACCTGGTGGGCTGGTCTATCAGTCAAACCTCCCTCATATCAGAGCAGTAGAGAACAGCGGTTGATTTTTAGACTCTGCCCCTAATTTTAGTAAAAAAAAAAAAAAAAGCAGCAATGACAGACTACAAAGCTGTGCCGAGCCAGAAGGAACGAGAGTCAGGTTTTCTAGAAATGTAGTGCAGTCAAAATATTTGTCTTTGAAATGCAGTGCACTTCTAAGTTCCGTCAAAAGTAAATACTCAAGTAAAGAAAATGCACTTAATTGCAATACTCAAGTAAATATTTTCCACTGTCCACCACTGATATAACATCAGAAGAACCATGTTGTTAAAATAAAAGATGACTGAAGTAAATCTGCCAGGGATTTTTGAATAACTTTGGCCTCAGTTTTAATGTTGATGATATTGTGATTTGTTTGTTTTATCCTGTTTTCAGTTTTCAGTGTCATCAGTGAATCTTCAGAGAGGTTTTTTATCCCTTGTATATGTCATTTGTACAGAGTCTAAATAAAAACTGATTTAGGAAATGTTCTCATTGATTCCAAATAAATCAGGAGCACTTATTCAGACTGTTGCTAAATGTTCTGAGATGTTCTCATTGAGCCTTAGGGAGAGCTGAATGATGATAGAAAGTCTGCTGACTCTCTTGTTTGTTCATATGACCCTCATACAAATCCCTCATTTGTTTCCTGATCTGATCTCTGATCTGCCTGCTGCTTCATTACCATGGCAGCATTTATCCACATTTTTTACAAAATAGGGATCTACTTCCCTTCCCCATATTTGTTCCCAGAACTAAACTCCTCATACTTTTGAGTTGGTTGTAAACCTCTGAGGGTGGTGTTATAGTGAGGCTGATCATGGAGGTCTATGATGTTGATGCAGATGTGGATGTCAGAGATCCAGATGAGAAATCCATCATGACCTATGTCGCTCAGTTCCTGCAATACTCTAGAGATGTGACTGCCCAAGAAGATGAGATACAGGTCAGTGTTTTATGTTCTTTTGATTAAAGTTCTCATACTTAGCATCCCGCTGGTTTTCCCTTTAGACATGACTTTTTTCTTTGAGTTTGTTCTAACCCCTCCTTGTCACCTCTTTCCTTCTTCTACTTGCCTTTTCCCTCCTTAAACACAGTACCTGACTCCTCTAGAAAGCCCCTCACCTATCAACGTGCCTGTTCACTACACTCCTGCTATTTCTGATTCACCTCTTCAACAGGTACAACAAACCATCAGATCCTGCCTCTGTCTCTCTTTTTCCCTCACACTGTCATAATTTCAGCTGTTTGTCATGCACACAACACTGTGCATCAGCTGACTTGATAGTCATGTGTCTGAATTATTTCCCTCATGTGATTTTCTATAACATTTTATAATAGCATAATAGCAACTACTGTAATACGCTAATGGGCTAAACTACATCATGATATAAAATGAGTTGAACAATGAGGTTCTTGATCAAGTTGTTGTTTTTTAAATTAGTTGTTTGGAATATGTAGAGTGAAAATGTTTTTAAAATCATGAGATGTCTACCCTTCTGTGGTTTTGTGAAAAATAAAAAGTTGGAACTGTAAAATATTTTTGCAACAGACTGACAGCATTTTATCTGCATCTCTAATTTTATTTGGTGCATTAAAATGAACAAAGCTTAGTGCTTGGCTGCCAACTGCTTCAGCAAAACCTGGTTATCAGCTAATTGAATCACACCAAAAAGCAAAGTCAGGATCCTAAAAATCAAAACTCCAAACAGTTTCCCTCAAATCCTTGGCTGGGCCTAGAAGTTCTGTAAAAGGTGAATTGTTGACAAAGGGCCACTTTTACTGAGTCTTATGGAGACCCAATTCAGTCAGAATTAATTAAATCAATAAGTAAGCATATTGTTAACTGGCTTCTTTATTTAAGTGCTTTTACAATAATGACCTTATTTAAATGTATTTATATATTTATTTAGTCACATAATTATTTATTCATTTTATACATATTTATAAATTTTTTATTCATTCATTTATTAATTCCTTTTCCCCTTTCTCTATGCATTCCTCTTTTTAATTTCCAAATAAGGAGGGCTGTGTCTTAAGGCTTCACTTCTGCCAGTTGGTTGGTTAGCTTCACACTGTACTTGACTTCATTAAAGATGGCGACCAAATTTTTTTTTTTTTTTTTTTTTTTTTTTTTTTTTTTACAAAACTATTGCTATAACTCTTGACTTTATTATCTTTGGTGTGGACACTCAGACCATAGGTGGTGCTACACTTTTTTGTCATCCATCATTTTGACTGACACTGTCAAAAATATTCTGTCATAATTTATTTTTATTCTTGAATTTTTAAATGATATTGACATGTGCTATGCAGTTTCATTTAAATTTTATGCAGTTTATTAATATTCAACAAGTTGAACAGACAATCCACATCCTACCACACAAAAGGCAGAAGAATCAACACATTTTCACTCCGAACTCATCATATGTGGACATTTGGTCAACTTCCCACTGCCCAGACTGCATTCAGGGGGACTTCAGCAAAGTGTTTTACCCACAATTCATGGCTGCATGTGATGTTTTGGATTAAAAGGCACAAATATAGCAATGTGTTTTTTTGGATTTATTGAAAATAAAATAAAAAATAATTTGATGGGGCACACATCATATTATTTACTATTATTAGTACTATTATACTATTATTATCATTAGTTTGACGAAAGTAATCACCCTGACATGAACAGACACACATTCAACATTGTTGCTGTCCAGCCAGTGAAGGGTGACATCATATTTTATGGTTGCATTCATACGGTTATGGAGACATGGAAAATGTTTGTGCTGTGTGACTTTAGCATCCAATGCCAAATAGAAATGTTTCCCTATTGGGGATGTTAATTGTGGACTACGATCAGAGAGGATTTCTTTGGGAATGCGTTGTAACTGGAAGATATGTTTAACTAGGAGTTGAACAGATTGGAAGGCTGTGGGAAGTTTTCTGAGTGGAATGAGATGACATGATTTAGAGAAGTGGTCTAAATGGTTAGGATAGTGGTCATACCTTTAGAAACTGGGAGTTCGGTGACGAAGTCGATGGAAATGTGTGACCATTTGGGGATGGATAGTGGTTGCAGAAGACTGGATGGAGGTTCATGGGATGGTTTGTTTCTAACGCAGATGGAACAGGTGAGGACACGTTCTTTTATATCTTTGTGAATGGATGACCACCAGAATCTGCGCTTAGGTATTAATATTTTTCACTGCTGATGTAATATTCTAATCTTAAATGCTATGTGTTCATTAGGCGTAACGAAGAATTGTTCGACACACACACAAAAAAAAGCTTTCAAGGGGCGTGCTGTGGTGGCGTAGGGGAGAGTGCAACCCATGTTTAGAGGCCTTGAGTCCTCGACGCGGCCGTCCCAGACCCGGCCGACATTTGCCGCAGGTCTTCCCCTCTCTCTCTCCCTTTCCTGTCAGCCTACTGTCATATAAGGGACACTAGAGCCCACAAAAAGACCCCCTGGTGGGAAAAAAAAGAAAAAAAAGCTTTCAACACCTGTTTCTGTAATTGCTTTATAAAAATGGGTATATTTGTGAGCTGAGTTACTGAAATATATTAACTTTCCACTTATTGATTAAATATGAGTGTATTTGGAAAATAAACATCAGCATTAGCTTAGCTGGGCAACCAAAGGACTCCCGAAGCTTCAATCGGAAGCGGCCGCTTCTTCCAAACTACAAAAAATCTGACGGTGAATCTCTGAGTCAGAGCCACTAACTGAAACGCATGTTCTGTCCAAGGGTCCACACAAAAAATAAAGTCATGAGTTATAGTATTATTTTCTAATAAAGTTGCTAAGCTTAAGCTCACTGATTAAACTGGTGGTAGGTTGCCATCTTTGTTGAAGCCAAGTCCAATGTGATGCTAAAGAACCAGATGGTACTAATTAAAGTTGAGGATAGGTATTTTCTTTATGTTTTTTCTGTTAATTGTCTGTCTGTGTTGTCAAGTCCACCCCTTGATTGTTGCCAGTTGTCCCTCCTGTGTCCTGATTGCTCCCTTGTGCATTTAACCCCACCTGTGTCGCATGCTCCCCACCGGTTCCTTGTAAATTGTCGCTTGTTCCTGTGTTGTGCTGTTTCCAGTTGCTACCAGTGTCTGAATTTCTTGCTTTTTTGCTCTGTACTTTGTGTACAGTTATCATTATTAAAACCATCACTCCTTGAACTTCAACCCTGGGTCCTTCTGTGTCCATGCTCACCTCAAACAAAACTTTTTGTGACAGAAGGATTCAGCCAAAACAAAGGAGGTATTCGACCTGAGTTAAGTTGGCCTCACTACCTTCTTCAAATCAGACAAAATTGGTGTCAAACAATTGTGATGAAAATTTTTTCGTTTTTGCCGCAATCATTTTAAAGATATAAAGAAATGTTTCTGAGGTCATCAAAGGTCAACTAGCATTCCCACCTTCTTCAGATCAGACAAAATGGGTGTCAATCAACTCGACGCCGTTTGTGCTGGTTTGTGCAGCACAAATTTTTGTTTCGGCTGCTTTGGCTTTGAAGATATAGAAGTTTAAAGGTTGAAAGGTCAATCAGCCCCCCCATCCATAAATCCATTTTCTTCCGCTTATCCGGGGTCGGGTTGCGGGGGTAGCAGCTTCAGAAGGGAGGCCCAGACTTCCCTCTCCCCAGCCACTTCTTCCAGCTCCTCCGGAAGAATCCCAAGGCGTTCCCAGGCCAGCCGAGAGACATAGTCCCTCCAGTGTGTCCTGGGTCTTTCCCAGGGCCTCCTCCCGGTGGGACGTGCCCGGAACACCTCACCAGGGAGGCGTCCAGGAGGCATCCTGACCAGATGCCCGAGCCACCTCAACTGGCCCCTCTTGATGTGAAGGAGCAGCAGCTCTACTCTGAGTCTGTCCCGGATGACTGAGCTTCTCACCCTATCTCCAAGGGAGAGCCCAGACACCCCACGGAGAAAACCCATCTCGGCCGCTTGTATCCGTGATCTCGTTCTTTCGCTCATGACCATAGATGATGATAGGAAAGTAGGTCGACCGGTAAATCGAGAACTTCGCTTTTTGGCTAAGCTTTCTCTTCACCATAATGAACCAGTACAGCACCCGCTTGACGGCAGACGCTGCGCCAATCCGCCTGTCAATCTCCCGCTTCCTTCTTCCCTCATTCGTGAACAAGATCCTGAGATACTTGAACTCCGCCCCCCTGACCCGGAGAAGGCACTCTGCCCTTTTCCTGCTCAAGACTATGGCCTTGGATTTGGAGGCACTGATCCTTATCCCGGCGAACCGCTCCAGCGAGAGCCGCAGATCACGACCTGATGGAGCCAATAGAACCACATCATCTGCAAAAAGTGGAGATGCAATCCTAAGGCCACCAAAACGGATCCGCTCAACACCTTGGCTGCACCTAGAAATTCTGTCCATAAAAGTAATGAACAGAATTGGTGACAAAGGGCAGCCCTGGCGGAGTTCAACTCTCACCTGAAATGAGCCCGACTTACTGCCAGCATTGCGGACCAGACTCTGATACCGGTCATACAAGGACCTGACAGCCTGTGTCAAAGGGCCCAGTACCCCATACTCCCGGAAAACCCCCCACACGGCTCCCCAAGGAACACGGTTTAATGCCTTCTCCAAGTCCACAAAACACATGTAGACCAGTTGGGCGAACTCCCAGGCACCCTCCAGAGTGTAGAGCTGGTCCAGTGTTCCTTGACCGGGACGAAAACCTCACTGCTCTCCCTGAATCCGAGATTCAACTATCCGATGGACCCTCCTCTCCAGGACTCCCGAATAGACCTTGCCAGGGAGCCTTAAGAGTGTGACACCCCTATAATTGGAGCACACCCTCCGTTCCTCTTTTTTGACCACCACTCCAGTCTGCCAGTCCAGGGGAACTGCCCCCGATGTCCATGTGATATTGCAGAGTCGCATCAGCCAACACAACCCTACAACATCCAGAGCCTTAAGGAAGTCTTGAACTTGAGATGAGTGAATCTCATCCACTCATCTCAACCAGACCCCCACTTTAATAAAATCAAAGAATATAGGTGTCAATCAACTTGGCTACATTTGTGCTGATTTGTGAAAATTTTTGTTCGTGTTGCTATCATTCTGAACATATTAAGATAATTGTTCTCTAGGGGTCATCTAGAGGTCAACCCCTCCCCTGACCCTGCTCACATTAATATTTATTTATTGATTTGCACTAACTAAGCTCAGCTGTGTTGGTGCTTGTTTGCAACAAAAAAAATCATTTGTTCTGTTTTGGCTTTGAAGATATTAAAGAAAGTTCAAGGGTCAAAAGGTCAACTAGCCTGCCTTCTTTTAAAAACAGTTTGTGCTAGTTTATAATAGTTTGTGCACTGATTTGAAGTAGTGAAAATAAGTGTTGATGATGACTGTCAATCATGAAATTGTGCTGGAAAAAGCTCACTATATAGCTAGCACATGGAGTCCAGGGGTCAGCAACCCAACATGGTGTAAGGGCCATATTGGACCAGAAAAACAATAAACAAATCTGTCTTGAGCCGCCAAAAATTAAAAGCCTTATATAAGGCTTATAATGAAGGCAACACAGGCTTTAAGTGTTCATATTAGCTATTTTAGCCTACTATCAAAATGCCCAAGTGTGTACATTCATGAGCATTTATGATTAAATGTTTATTTTCCTTGCTGTGAGTCCTGGAAGGAATGACACACTATGTGTCTATTCTGTTTAATGGTGCTTTACGTTTACTTCCCGTTACAATATGAATGTATTATGTTTTGTTGCACTGATACAATTAAATAAATGCAATAAAGAAATCAGATTTTTGATTTCATTTTATTGTGAAGATTCAACAGGGAAAGATATTTTTGGAACTCGAAAAGTCTGCTCCCAAATGCAGTTTGCATAACAACGATCGCTCTTTGTAAATAATCACCGTTAAGTGCGTGATCAAAAAAACAACATAACAGAATGTGCTTATGGTGCCCCTTATGTGGGCAACAAGCAGAGTGCAATAAAACGCAACCTGCAGTCATAAAATAAAAGAGTAGCCTTTTGAAAAGGTAAAGTATATAAAATTAAATTAACACAATTTAAGTTTGATTTCTGTACAAATGCCATGCAAGTCAGTACAACGGTAAAACATAGCAGCATCCTCTTCTCTTTTGACACAATTAATGCAGCCATCCTTGGACTGAGGATGTTAAACACAATAATATCGCCAAGTGTCATTCTAAATATATACTGACAAAAATCACTAATCAATTTATAAAAACAACCACCTTGTTACTAAATATATGTGCCTAAGACAGGATTGTGTTCTTACCTGTTTAATGTAACTTCTGTGTATGGACATCACTGGACAGCTTCTCAACATCTAGCATGCAAGATATAACTTTAATCTTGACACGACAGCTAATACAGCCAGCCTTCCATGAAATGTCTCTTCCGACTCCCGACATGGAGGAGATTGATCTTTTCACAGATTAGTTTCATAGCAAGCTATCAGAACATGGCAACAGCTTTATCAAATATGAAAAAACACATGCTTTTTATTAAAGTTATATTCTGCATCTTGAACAAAATGCAACTATAGAGCATTTTATGAGAAGTCTGGATTGCTTCATGTATATTTTGCACATTGCCAGTGACTGTTGCTGGTGGAGAGAGACATTTCAGTAAGCAAAAACTAATAATAAAATAAATTAAGCAACCTTTTTGAATGCAGTATGTGGACTGTTGTATGTAAAATTCTCTAGTGAATATTGTGATCATATCAGAATTGGACCAAAGAAAGCAAGGCAATTGCAAGCGTTTAAAATTGCAATGCTTTTGATGAGTCAGAAGACTTAATAAATTGTAACAGCAGCTGCGAAGGGAGGGCCCAATTTAATGTTTTGTCTTGGGGCCCAAGAGTCCTGGCGGCGCTGCTGTTTGAAGGGGGTGTACTGTGAGGATGTTGATTTTTTGTATACGTTTGTTTGTTAATCGTCTTTCTTTGTTGTCAGTCCACTCTTTGATTGTTACCAGCTGTCCCTCGTGTTCCCTGATTACTCTGTTGTGTATTTAACCCCACCTGTGTCACCTGCTTCCCACTGGATCCGTATTGCAAGTTCTGCCAAACTAGTTGGTTTGGGTCTTTTGGTAGTGATGGGCAAATGAAGCCTCATGAAGCAATGAAGCTTCCGGCCCATTGCTTTGCCCAAAAGTTCATCACTCGATGCTTCATTCATTTCTCACTAGTGACACCTGCTGGTGAAGCTGTGACAGCCTTGTTACTCAGACAGACATATTTAAAAACAATTAGTAAATGCAATATTGTCACAAAGTTTTTGTCAAACTCACGTTTAGTAACAGGAGAGTCAATTAAATCCTATTTAACTAATCTGTTTTAGTTATTAAAATTATTTGTTGCCAATCCTAATGACTGTTTTCTTCTGTCATTGACTGATTTAACAGTAGACATTTGTTTTGGTGTACTCGGAGTGCAGTGCTTGTTGGGGCAGACAGTTTTCTTTGAGTTTTGATTTGCCTCCTGAAAAACTTTCTATTGGCTCTCTGATCTGATCCCTTATATTTTTACTCATAAGCCAGAATTTTACTTTTCCAACAGCTTTAAGTCTGTTTCTGCTGTGCAAGACTGATATATTTTTGCAGAAAAAAGAAATAGTGGAAATTTCAAGAAGGTGAAAATTTTAGAGGTGAAGGGTTTAATTATTGTTATTTAAGAATCTTGTGAGTGAATCATCTCAAAGTATTCCCAGATGTCAGATTTTTTCTTCTTGCTGGCTCCTTTTCAATCAAGTTTATTTGTGTAGCACATTTCAGCAACGATGCAGTGTCAAAATGTTTTACTTAATAAAAACACATAAATATAAAGTCATAAAATATGCCACAATCAACCATTGAGAAAACTGGTAACAAACATTACACTTTGATGAGTGTCATCATCAAAATCATTAATACACATGAACTATAAAAGGTTCCTTTTATTTCGGCCACTTATGAAGACAAATACTGATGCGATCAAGCAGCGACTCATCACGCTTTTATTTTGAAAACCGACACGCAAAATGAAGCAGTCACGTGACCCATGCAATGCGAGGCCTCGTTTGTTGCCAGTCACGTGGTTTTCAGCAAGACGACACAAGCCTCGAAGCGGGGCTTCATTGACACGCCCCCTTATTACTCGGTACAAGCCTCGAAGCCTGGCTTCAGATAGACCATCACTATCTTTTGGTACAGCATGGATGTGTTCCTCTGCTTCAGAACTAAAAACAGCCAGTGACATTAGAAGGGTTCATATGACTTGCATATGAAGCCTCTACTGAAACCTTATATTTGTAATTTATAATACTTCCAGGTGACACCTGATTGCAATGCACAGGAAGTGACTTGTTGGCTTGTCCAGGCCTTTGATGAGCTGTTGGAAGGATGGAACTCCACAGAAGGAGAAAGCTACTCTGAGCGATACCATGTGCGTTTCTGGGCCAGAGCGTCTGCACTGCTGAGTTTAATATGCCTTGTGAAAAGTTTTCAGACCTTTTGTAGATTTTCACTATTCATTTCACAATTGGGATATATCAGTATTAGTACCATCGATTTTAAAATGGTTTGACATTAATAATTGATGTTTGTTTTCATTAAGTACAGTAGTATGAGGTGCTTAACCAAAGTAGAAGAGCAATGCCAAAAGGGTAGAGAAATGTATACTCTACATAAAATATAAGTTTTCAACCATTACATATCGCATATTGATATGCTCAAAATCCATATTGGTGTCTCGCTAGACATAATATTTTGCTAGGTATTTCTTGTAAACACGATGAAAACCATGTATGATTTTCCATCTACTTCACAGTTCCAAACTGCACTGTGTTGGTTTGTCATATAAAGTAATCTTAAATGCACTGAATGTTGTAGCTCAAAAGAGACATGTGAAAAAATTCAAGGGGTATGAAGACTCCATAATAGCAAATCAGTGCAGTGTTAAGCTCTCTGTTACATAGCTTACTTTCTATGATTTGTGTTTTTTTCTTGAGTTGATCTGTCAATAATGCGTCTAACAGAGGTTTGTGTTTTCTTTAGGTTTTTCAGACCTTTCTTGTGTCCTTTAATGAGCAGCGTAGGCCCATCATGCCTTTACTGACGGCAATGAGACGCACTCCAAACATAAGCCAGGATCAACGGTCTCTTAGGGAAGCATGGGATTGCCTCAGTGAAAAGGTTCTGTTTGGTTCTCATATAATTGGAAACATATTTGTTTCTTGTACATTGCATAAACTTAGACATGTTGATTTGAATTAGGTTTTTGCAAATCAAAATAAAAACATATGGTCTACCAGTCATAAAAACCCTGTAGCCCTCTGTAGTTTAACATCAAAAAAACTGTCTTCATGTTCTGTTTTCATCCAGCTGCGAGAATATAAGGTGGAGTTAGACAGGAACCTTCCTGCCCCTCTGGATACTGTAGCTGGATGGTTGCTGAGAACAGAGGGAGCTCTGGCTGAAGAACAAGGTGACTCTCAGGATCATGATAGTGCTGCTGATGAAGCAAGGGAGAAACAGGAGCTTCTGAAGGTAACTAATCAACTAGAGGAGAGAGAGAGAGAGAGAAACAGAGTGAAAAAGAGACAAAGGGACATTGCACATTAAAGGGACATTGCACCAATTAGGAGAAACATGACAGAAATCTTTTCTCAATTTTTGAAGCCAAGGTTAAATTGCAATGGAATAAAAAATTCCTGACAAAGAACACCCTTGTGTCACTCGCCTTAAAACACTATATTAAGCACTTAAGCCTCCATCCATTTTAAGCACACTCACTATGCCACTTTACAGAACCTGGATCATAGCTATGAAACCTGAGTTGAAACCAAAAGCAGTCAAAGTTTGCCACAAAGTTTCATAAGACCAATTATAGCAGCTCCCCAGTTATTGAATTAGTTAGCCAGTTTCGACGGGTGAATTTCCTCTTTTTTATTTTCCTTTTACAGGTGATTATGATCCAAGTGATCACCTGGTCACCACAATCTCCTTGTCACAACAGTCACCGTGAAAACTAAAAGATACAAACATTAGAATACAAACGCAAACGTACAATACAGTACAATAAACAAACAAAACGTACCTCGCTGCTTTCACCGGGGAACACCAAATGTAGATTCCATTATACCAAACAATTTGATCATTCAAGTCCTTCATTGTCAGAATGATTAGACCAGCCTTATAAAGCCTGCCCTCATTGACTACGGCAGCCCGTGAGGTACACACACAAAAAAAACAAAACCCAAACATTACAAAGTGTAAACACTATCAGAACAGACAAACATCCATAAACAATCTGCAATAAATTTTAATATAAAAATTCACTCTAAATAATTTACAATAAATAATTTATCTGGACAATTTATTTTAAATAGTTCACTATCTGTTACACCAATATCTAATCCCATGAACTGCAGATTTCCAAAACATCTCTGACTAAAGTCATATTATCACTTATCAACCTGCCGGACAACAATACGTCTGGTCTCCATGAAGGACTAAAGCCATCATGTCCTGGCACCCAGGACTTTGGAAAAGATCTAGTAGTAAATCTCTCTTCTTTGGGAGCAGAGTAATAACTGCCCTTCTGCAGCTCAGAAGCAGCCAACTTCTCTGTAGATGATCCGCCATATCCTCACCTATCATGGACCATCAGGACTTGTAAAAATTAACAGGAAGACCTATTCATTAGTAGGGGATATACAACTCTTTAGGCTCATCAATGCAGCATGTAATTCATGTAGAGTAAGCTGAGCCTCCAGTTTTTGATTAACTATAGCATCCTCTTCAGGAAATCCTTTGAAGAAACCATCGCTCACATCAGAAAAGTCCAAGATCGCAGAACCACTATCAGACTTTAGAGAGTAAACAATCTTTCTTTCCCCATTCCTTTTTTTCCAGTCCAAAGAAGTGAAATGGAGCAGCCATCTCTGTTTTACTCAGGAAATATGATCTGATCAATGCTCCTTTGGCTACTGAGGTGACAGAAGCCTTTATAGATTTTAGGAAATTTAAAAGCCCTTGGTTTTCTGTAGATGCTGTTATACCCTGCAGTTCTACCATCCAAGATCCTCATAGATCTGGTTATGTCTCTAGTGACATTAGGAGTGAACTGTTGACACAACTACTTGATTTAACATTTACCATAATCCCACCACTGTTGGGCACAAGAAAATTTTGATTTGGATGGTTTGTGATGAACCCAAAAATATTCGAAAGCTGTTCTAAAAGTTCTATCATTTAAAAGATCTACATTATAATATCAGCAGGTTCTCCATATATGAACATTTTTAGTATATACAGAACCACAAACCAGACAATGATCAGAAAAACCACAGAAGTGATTATTTGGCAATTTTTAATATTCAAATAATGTTTAAACAAATATGTATGATCCAACCCTGCCAGGAATAAAAGATTGTCTTTAGAATGACTCTATATTCTCTCTAATTTCTGTTGAAAACTCTGCACACATGTCAATGGTCAGCAGCTGTAATCAGCTGTGTAAGCCTGAGAGGATTCAGAATGAGATTTTTGGTGGTCCCTCTCTAGTAGATGTAATAATCTATTTTCAGTCCAATCCCCACACAAAAACAAATATTAATTTTCACTACAATCATCCTCAATTATTTCCTCTGCTTAGCAAGAAATAGGCAAGAAATTCACCAAAAACACCATCCCCACACCTCCACTACAACTTCACTCATGATCGCAATACCAAGCCCCCTTCATCTCTATTCCTTCCCTACATCCCTTCTTCTAATCACTCTCATTATCAGCAAGTTTCTTGAATCTACTTTATATACATTTTTAAACAATAGACTTGACAAAAGCAGCTCCTTTTACTGGCACCATTCAAATTTAATGTGCCTATATTAAAGGCACACAGAGGCACAGAAAAAACAGGGATGTACAGAATATATGTCTAAACATCTTCATCAGCAATAAGTGTTTGGGTTCTGACTTTGAAGTTTGAGTTTCGTTGAGTGATTGTGCGATCTGTTAACACAACAACAAAGTTTCCAGTTTTCTTTGTCAAACCCTGAGATTATAAATCTGTTTGTTTGAAAACAAACCTCTTACGCTAAGAAATTAAGAAGTATTCAGGAAAATACAGATTCTGCTGATCCTGTCACAAATACAAGTAATTTTCAGACTCGAAACCACTCTCTCCTGCTTTAATTGCCCTCTTAGCTCCTAAAAATGTAGAGCTTTTCTTTTTCTGGGACAGTTTTTAAAAATCTTCATCAAATCTGCTGTCATTCTCAACTTCATCAGTGTTTTGTTACCCTGAATTGGCATCACACTTTTCACAAACTGGTCTTTATTTATTTTCCTGTCTGTTATATCAACATCTCTTGAATTATCATTGTCATTAGAATGATCACAGTTTGTAAAAGACTGCATATTGGAGGGTTGTTGCTCTGCAGCCACAACAGCAGTGCCTCCACGGTCCATAGTCCCATCAGCAGCAGGATCCTCACCAACGACACCAGAATAAACACTGGCATTGCAGCCCGCCTCAGTGGCAGCAGAGCTGCTGGTGGCGTCGCTGCAGTGGAGCTGCCTACGAACCCAGCAGCCTAACGGCAACCACCTTCAGCTGCATCATTCACCAGCTGTCTATGAGCTGGTGAATAATGCTGAGCTTTTCTCGAGCTTTCCTGGGCAGGATTGATTCTCCACTACAACCAAAACATTTCATGTTCTCAGAAGAGAACCCATCTATTGTGAAATTGAAAAATAAGTCAAGCTCATTAGCTGTGTCCTTAAGTATCCTAAATACCTGTCTTCTGGGTCACACCACATGTCCAAGGAGCACAGATTTGCTTCACCCATAAAGCACCACCTTTATGGGTGAAGCTAGCTGGTCGTACTGTGACAAATACTTGAATAGAGATCATTTTTAATAAACGGGGACACATTTCAGATGATAATCTTTTTGGCTGGACTAACCAGAGGAAGAACCAGTGTAAAAGTGTCAAATGATGATGACTCTATCAAATCACTCACTTAGATGTACTATTAGTAAAGATAACAATCACTCCATTCACACTGTCACAATCCAGCACTCCTCCTACAGCTAAAGCAGCCTTCTTTGCTGAACAGCTAATCATTGGTATGAGATTGACAACATGCCAATGTGTCAGCTTTTCAAACTCCGCTCCACCCTCAACAGAGGGCATAATGCCAAATCAAGCCTCCTGGAAAAACTACCAGGCCAGGCTGGAGCAATCAAACTAAACTAAGATCAATCAACTGTGTTCAGAGAAATGTGTTCAAAACACTGCAGCAAAAGACCCCCCACAATTCATTCATTCTAACACAGATGTGTGAGTGTTTTCCTGTCTTTGCAGATTTGTTTAGAGGAGATGCCACAGCAATTGAAAATCTTCCAGTCCTTCCAAAACCTGGATGACATTGGAAACATGATGGTTCCATCAGACAAGATTGAAGAACTAAAGAGGAGGTTCATTGACATTCATGTGCACATTTTGAAAGTTATAGTAGGTCTTAAAAGTGTACACCCCTTGTTAAAATGCCAAGTATAAATAATATGAAGATCGAGATGTTTATAAATAGTTTTACAACTATTCCTCTCATATCATGTGACATGTATATGATAAAATAATTTTGATTAATTGTCAGTTTTGAATCTAATCAAATTCTAATTTTTCTGACATATTCTAATTTCCATGCTTTAAAGGGGCAGTATTATGTAAAACCAACTTTTCTGAGCTTAACATCATGTCATAATGTCCTCATCAAAAAACATGAATGCTGCCTTGATTTTTCATGCATGATTGGGAAAATCCTTTAATATCAATCAATCAATCAAATTTTATTTGTACACCACATTTCAGCAGCAAGGCATTTCAAACTGCTTTACATCAAATCAAACACAAAAACACAATGCAGCATAGAATCAACTTTAAAAACACAATATCAAGTCAGATTCCATCAATAAATTTGCAATTGATTACGTTTCAAATAAAACTCTAAACAAGTGGGTTGTTAGTTGAGATTTAAAGGAAGTCAGTGTTTCAGCTGTTTTACAGTTTTCTGGAAGTTTGTTCCAGATTTTTGGTGCAGAGGTGCTGAATGCTGCTTCTCCTCGTTTGGTTCTGGTTCTGGGGGTGCAGAGCAGAACCAGAACCTGAAAGTTCTGGAAGGTTGATACAACAGCAGCAAATCTTTAATGTATTGTGGTGCTAAACCATTCAGTGATTTATAAACTAACAACAGTATTTTAAAGTCTATTCTTTGAGCTACAGGGAGCCAATGGAGGGACTTTAAAACTGGTGTTATGTGCTCTATCTTCCTGGTTTTAGTCAGAACTCCAGCAGCAGCATTCTGGATCAGCTGCAGCTGTTTGATTGATTTGTTGGACAGACCTGTGAAGACGAATGACAACACTCCACTTCACTAGCGAGGACCACGCCACAAAGATATGAGTTTAAAGATTTATTGATGAAAGAGAGATGGATGGAGGGATAAGAGGAAGAATGATCTTAATTTGGTTATCTGGGGAGAATGATTGAGGGCTTGGGATGTGAAGACTCTGCATGGGGGTGTGGTTTTTGAGAAACGGTTCCTCTTATTTTTCACGAGCCAACATAGCATCCCCAAAAGAGTCTGATTGATTAGAGATAGCCTGACTGGATGCTGAAGAGGAGGCTCTTATGCGAAAGAATGGGCAGAATAAGGTTTGATAGAGTTGCCAGAATTGACTGAAATTGCTTGAGAACCAGACTTTAGTGGCTGGATTACGGGATTCTGAGATGAGGAGTGGACCTTGAGATGCTTGCTGAAATTCTGATCTGAACATAAAGATTGGCTCATATGGGTTGAGCCAATCCATCCTAATTCCATCCACTTGAATTAGGATGGAAGAGATAAAATTCATAAGAGAAAGCAAACTGATCAGTTGACTTCTCTGAAGAGTAATATCTAAATATTATAACGGTGAATGATGATACCTGAAAAGCATGGGTGAATGAATTTATGTTCTTGAAGAGATAGAACAGGGGAGTCAGTTGGATATTATTGAAGAGTGTGGAATTGGAGATGGGTGAGTTTCTGAATCTGAAGCAAAGAGTCAGAATTTTGAAGGAAATGATAGAACATCGAGGATGTTCTGAGTTACTGGGATGTGAGCTGCTCGAACCTGGAACCGATGCTAGACTGAGAGCTGAATGAGTCTGAATAAACGAGAATAAACTTCTTATGCCATTCATGTCCCCAAAAGATTCTCTGCCATAACGATGACGTTAAAAAACTGCCAGAAAAATGAATTCTTGGGGCCATTTTTGCTTCAACCATTTGTCTCTTGTAGGAGTGATTGAGGATGAGTGAGCCTTGAGCAGAAGAGATGCTGGTTGCTATTAATGACCACTGGAAATGCAGTATACAAGCTGCTCTTTTCTGAATAAAATGCTGGTAAAAAATGTTTTTAAAAGGTTTATAGGGAAGCAATGTTGTGAGAAGATCCTGAAGGCAGATTTTCAGAAAGAACAAGTGTTTTTAAAGAGACAGAGGTCCAATTTAAATTTATATTTGTTAAATATCAAAGTAAAATTTCTTTTAAGTAATATTTAATATATAGCTATTCTTTAACAACTGAAGTCGCTTGACTGTGCTACAAAATGGCACAATGTGCCTGGAAAAAGCAGTATGCTGTATCTTTAAATAAAGCAGTACTTTGCAGGGAGTTCACAAAGGATCAATATAATCTCATTGCAATTCCACTGCATTCTAAACACAACGAGGCTCGTTGATGGCTTTGACGAAACAAATAATGTTTTGGAATGGCCAAGCCAAGATTCAGAGTGATGACCTCTAAATGATGCCCTACAATGTGATGCATCTACACACTTAACATTATTATTGATTTTCTCCTTCATTTATTACAACAGATGTATATGCACATATATAAAACATTTTGAAATGATATCTGTCGTATTTACTGGAGGATTAGTATGGAAATGATGCTCACGGGAAGTAGCAGTATTTCACTGTAATTTGAAGTTTTTTGGGGTTTTTTGCTAATCTATATTCATAATAGAAATTACATCTCTCTTTTTGATTATTGTACAATATTATGTAAAAATAATAGACAGACACAAAGGACATGCCCATGGGTGGAAATCTGGGGGTTTTCCCATGGGGGAAAAGTTGAGAATTGTCCCTCCCATAGGGAGGGAGATACAATTGAAAATTATTTAATCAATTTGAAAAGGCAAATGATACAAAGAACAAAATAAATCCAATCATCTAAGAAAAAAATAACTGGTGTGCTCACATATTTTATAGCCTAAAATCTCTGACGAAAGTCGGATAGAGAGTTGCTAACATGTAGACAAATGGCCCTTTCTAGTTCAGAAGTTGCACCCATAATTCACTCAAAGTCTCAATAAGGTGGATATTGTGGTCTCATTTTTATATCACAAAATTTCAAAACTTTGACAAGGGGAACATAGACTTTTAAGAACCACTATAATTGTACACTAATATACTAATATTACAATATTATGTCATCTATAATATACCACTTTAGTACAGACTATTACTAAACCAATAAATTGATCTGCTTTATTGTCAAATTTCCCTGGTACGTTTCTTTCACAACAATATCAGATTCACCAATGTGAGAGTGACTGCTAAGTATCATGGGATCAAGCTGGAATACAGAGAGTATCGGCACACAGTATTGGATTTATTGGGACAAATCACGACCAAGCTCTGCATCTCAAAGAGACTCTTCGTTTCTCCTGAGGCCGTCACAGTGTTGCTACAAGAATGGGACGTAAGTTCTCATTAGGCTTGGTATCTTTAACAGAGCACTTGATGGATGCATTAATGTCTTGCTGATACTAATCATAGCATAGATTTAGACATATTTTCTTTCAAAATGCAAATAAGTCACCTGTTATATTTTTTGTATGGCTTCAGACAATACCAAAAGACACCCAGCAACAAACACATGCACAAGTGGAAATTTAAAGTGTTCAAATCAGTCAGGAACATAAAAAAAGAGAACAAGTCCTGAGTTTCCTGTTATTGACAGCATTCACACTTCTACTATTGTTGCTCATACGAGTATCATCCCTGACATCATCCAGCACTGATGGACATAGGGACTGAGCAGTAAATACAGAACAAGTGTTTGTTGAGAATTGACCTTTTCACAGTTGGACAGACCAGGGTCAGAAGACAGGGAATCAAGATCCAGGTCAACCGGTTCCAGATTTCAGGGTCAGACAGACAGAGGGTCAAAAGCCAAGAGGTCCAAACCCAGTGGTGTAGGTCAGAATCAGGGACAGAAAGGGCAACTGGACAGAATAGAAGAGACAGACAGGTTAGTAACCAGGCAAATTGCTCACGTAGCTACAGCAGGCCAGAGGATGTTACCGCTGAGGGTCTCACAACAATCTGACACCGTGCAGGAGGAAGATCTGTTCTTATATGGCCGCAGCTGGAGAACAGGGTGATGATGATCAAGTGTGAGTGGTCACAGTTTAGCACCAGCTGTGACCAGTTCCCCCCTTCAAGGCACCCTTCAGGACAGCCGACGGCGTCCACAACAACTGTTGAAGTCATGGATGATCTGAGGGTCCAGGATAGCAGACCACGCCACCGACGGCGCACATTCAGATGACAGCGAACAGTGTAAACAGGCCCACCATCCACAATCCTAGGCGGAGAGGGAGGCGGGGCCCGGGAACAGAATCAACACGTGGGACATGTGGAATGAGGGGTGGCAAACGGGTCAAGGTGTCAGGTCTTTAGAAATATGTTTCTTGTGGACAACCAAACCTCCTGACCAGGTTTGTAACTGGGACCTGTGACAATTGGCCAACAGTTGATAGTGTTCAGTGGTCCGGGAGAGGGCTGCATGGGTCCATCGCCACAAACGATGACACCGGCAAAGATGATGGTGCACAGATGGTACTGAGAGTCCCTGTTCCTGAGAGGGAAACAGAGGCGGTTAATACGCCAAGAACATTTCAAACCTGGTAAGGGAGTTGTGGGAGTATTCTACCCAAGGTAGATGCTGAGTTGTTAGTTATGATACAGCGCAGGGCTGCCTCCAATTCCTGGTTGACCCTCTCAGTCTGGCCGTTGGTCTGTGGGAGGAAGCCAGATGAAAGGCTGACTCCTAAGTGGCTCTTAAGGCTCAACAGAAGGCATGCCAGACCCTGAATGGCAAACAGGTCAAGGAAAGTCCAACAATAAACAACCCTCCAGTTACTTGTGCCCTCTGCCTGTCCCAGGATGACCCTGGTCACAAATTTCATTGTTATAGACTGGGGCGCCCAGTCTATAACAATGTCTAGGGGTACACCATGTAACCGAACCACATGGTGCACCAGAAGGTTGGCATTTTCCATGGCAGTCGGCAAGTTGGGTAATACTACAAAATGGGCAGACTTAGAAAACCGGTCAACAATGGCTAAAATAACAGTAACCTTCAGATGGGGGAAGCCCTGTAACAAAGTCCACTGAAATTTTTGACCAGGGTCATCCTGGGACAGGCAGAGGGCACAAGTAACTGGAGGGTTGTTTATTGTTGGACTTTCCTTGATTACAGGTGGTGCAGGAGGAAACATACTGACAGGTGTCTTGAGCCACAGATGACCACCAGTAATGGCTCTGCAATAAGATGTACCCCTGGATGGCAGGCAAACTTAGAAGCATGGATCCACTGGAGAACCTTTGGACAAGCACTTTCTGGAACAAACAAATGGTTGGGAGGACAGTCCACCAGGGTGGGTTGTTTTGGTTGAGCCTGTCTCACCAGCTGTTCAGTCTCCTAGGAGAGTGCAGCCACCACACATGAAGCTGGTAAGACACTGTCTGGTTCCTTTTCTAGAGCCTCCGGTTCAAAATGATGAGACTGCATTGGGTTGTCAGTTCTTTGAGCCAGGTCGGTAAGTCAAGACAAAGTTGAATCTTGAGTAAAATAATAACCATCTGGCGTGGCGTGGAGTTAACTTTTAGGCAGACTAAATGTAGGACACATTTTTCTGATCAGTCCAAACTACAAACGGTTGTGTGCCCCTACTCCAGTGGTCGATGCATCCACTTCCAAAACAAACTGCCGGGATCTGGTTGAATGAGGACTGGTGGGGAAGAGAACAGTAGTTTAAGTTCCTTGAAGGCCACTGCTGCCTCTGGGAGCCATGTGAAGGGCTGCTTGATAGAAATGAGTCAAGTTAGTGGCTGGGAAGCAATGTTGAAGTCCATA
This sequence comes from Gambusia affinis, assembly GCF_019740435.1. Taxonomy (NCBI): domain Eukaryota; kingdom Metazoa; phylum Chordata; class Actinopteri; order Cyprinodontiformes; family Poeciliidae; genus Gambusia; species Gambusia affinis. The sequence goes on from NC_057883.1 coordinate 545,523, forward strand.
ATGAACTTACGATAGAAATTCAAAAAACCCAGAAAATGCTGGAGTTGCTTACGTGTATTGGGTTCTGGCCATTCCACCACTGCCTTGGTCTTGGCAGGATCAGCTTTGATTTGTCCATCCTCAATGACAAACCCCAGGAAGTTAACTGGAGAGACCAGTTTGAAGACGACTCTGTCATTCTGTGACAGTCAGGTGTGTTCCACCTATTTGCTTGGGTTCGTCACAAGGGGGCGCTGGAGCCCGTGACTGGGCCAGCGGAATGACAGGGGTGGTGCTGCTGCATTCCACAATGGGCAGAAACAGCAGAGGAAGCACTGAAGCTGACTTGCGGGGCCGATCCCAGAGTCACTCACATAGCCTGTTGTCAAGACAGATAGACATTGAGATTAGTGAGTTCACGTCCTTGGCATCATCACTGATGAACAGGCCATCCTTCAAGGCATCATTTAAGGCTTAATACACTCCTTTGAGCACCTCGTTCCATTTTGTGTCGACAGCCAGTGTGCAAAACTCCACTGAGAACTCAGCCGCACTATGGGAGCCTTGGCAAAGTCTAAGCAGATGTTTAGAGGCAGCTATCACCCGTCCCCAACATGATCCAGGTGATCGAACACCTTGCTTATTTCTTCAGAGAAATGTCCAAAGGTAAGGGAAATTAAAGGTATCCATCCATCCATCTTCTTCCGCTTATCTAGGGTCGGGTCGCGGGGGTAGCAGCTTCAGAAGGGAGGCCCAGATTTCCCTCTCCCCAGCCACTACTTCCAGCTCCTCCGGAGGAATCCCAAGGCATTCCCAGGCCAGCCAAGAGACATAGTCCCTCAAGCGTGTCCTGGGTCTTCCCCGGGGTTTCCTCCTGGTGGGACGTGCCCGGAACACCTAACCAGGGAGGCATCCAGGAGGCATCCTAACCAAATGCCCGAGCCACCTCAACTGGCCCCTCTCGACGTGAAGGAGCAGCGGCTCTACTCTGAGTCCCTCCCGGATGACTGAGCTTCTCACCCTATCTCTAAGGGAGAGCCCAGCCACCCTACGGAGAAAACACATTTCGGCCGCTTGTATACGCGATCTCGTTCTTTCGGTCATGACACAAAGCTCATGACCATAGATGAGGGTGAGAACGTAGATCCACCGGTAAATCGAGAGCTTCGCTTTTTGGCTCAGCTCTCTCTTCACCACGACGGACTAGTACAACGCCCGCTTGACGGCAGACGCTGCGCCCATCCACCTGTCGATCTCCCGCTCCCTTCTTCCCCCATTCGTGAACAAGATCCCGAGATACTTGAACTCCTCCACTTGGGGCAGGTTAAATTAAAGGTATAGTAGAATCAAACCCTAGCACCCAGGCTGAAGCCTGATTCCTCAATAGTGCCATGACATAATTTATCTTGGATAAATCGGAGGCAAAACCATTGGTTGTTGGTCAGATACCATATGTGGTGTGTGGTGTTAATGTTATGCATAGTTAAAGACTACAAATGGCCACCTGTGGTGACGTCATAAAGGGTCAGGCTTAAGTAGTCCAGGTGATGCTGATTGTGGTAATGAAGTCTATGCTGGATGTTTGGTGATCCGGGAATAAACCGATAACGATGATACAGTTTGACTCAGCGCAGTTTTCTTAAAAACATGACATGGTGTCAGGAGTGCTGTAAATCATCGGAGGCTGCAATTCTACTGGAGACATGGCTGATGACAACGTACAAGGAGTCGCTTCATGTGCAACGTTCAGCATCCAGCCGCCGGAATCTTTCGACTTCACAAAGCCGCAGGAGTGGGCCAAGTGGATACGGCGATTCGAACGGTTTCGTTTGGCAAGTAACTTGAATTCTAGTTCTCAGGAGAATCAAGTTAACACGCTCATTTATTGCATGGGAGACGAGGCAGATGATGTTCTGCGAGGATTAGCATTACCAACTGACCAAAGAAACACGTATCAAGGAGTTCGTGATGGATTTCAAGCTTCCTTCGTTGTTAAGAAAAATGTCATTTACGAGCGAGCCAGGTTTAACATGCACAAACAAGAGGAGCATGAAACCGTAGATGCCTTTGTTACTTCACTGTATGTGCTAGCAGAACATTGTAGTTATGGAGCGCTACATGATGAACTGATTCGTGACAGACTGGTGGTGGGATTGCAGGATAAAAGATTATCTGAGCGTATGCAGCTCGACCCAGATTTGACACTGGAAAAGGCCATTAACTCGGCGAGACAAAGTGAAGAGGTGAAACGGCAGCAATCCTGTCTGCGTAGTGGCATCAGATCGGAGACAGAAAATGGAAAATCTGTCGACAGGGTGTACAAAAGCAGTGCTAAGCATGCCAAGGCTAAATACCAACCTAAGTTGCACACTACTACAAATAATAAAAGGGAGATTTCTCAATGTTATAAGTGTGGCTGCTCTCCATCCCATCCCAAACTTGACTGTCCAGCAAATGGGGAAAAATGTCATTTATGTGGGAAAAAGGGACATTATAAGAGGGTGTGTAGAACGCTCAAGACTGTACATGCTGTTGAAAAAGATGACTCTTTGTTTTTAGGCAGTATTACAAAGGGAGATGAGCCTTGGAGGGTGAATGTTGAAATAAATAAAAGAAACATCTCATTTAAGATTGACACTGGTGCTGATGTTACGGTCCTGCCATACGCCATGTACAAAGACATCTATAGAGACAAGAGTTCCCCCCTTCTGAAAAAAGCTACCAGGCAGCTACTGGGACCAGGGAGAAATGCACTGGATATTGTGGGGGTTGCTGAGTTGTTAATGAAAAAAGGAGAAAAAGAGATACAAGAAAGTGTGTATATTATGAGACACCTGCAAACTGCACTTTTGGGTAGACCAGCCATTCAGAAGCTGGAGCTTGTAGCTAGATTAAATGAGATAACTGCTGAAACATTAAAAACTAGCTATCCAAAGCTATGCAGTGGCTTGGGAGAGGTGAAACAGCCTTATGCCATCAAACTGAAACCAGGAGCTCAACCATTTTCATTAAAGACACCCAGAAGGATTCCACTTCCTTTGATGGACAAAGTCAAGCAAGAACTGTCCCGTATGGAAAGTTTGGGGGTGATCAGTAGAGTTGAGGAGCCAACTGATTGGTGCTCAGGAATGGTGGTTGTTCCTAAAAAGACAGGGGCTGTATGCATATGTGTTGACCTCACCAAGCCGAATGAGTCTGTGTGCAGAGAGAAGTATATTCTTCCCTCTGTAGATGAAACACTCGGTAAGCTAGCAGGAGCTAACATTTTCAGTAAATTAGATGCTAATATGGGGTTCTGGCAGATCCCTTTAACGGAAGATACTGCAAAATATACAACTTTTATTACACCTTTTGGTCGTTATTATTTTAAACGGCTACCCTTCGGTATTGCTTCTGCCCCTGAGCATTTCCAGAACAGAATGGTAACAGAGGTTACGGAGGGATTAGATGGTGTAGTTTGCCACATGGATGATGTGTTGGTGTGGGGGAGAACACAGGAAGAGCATGATGCTCGTCTGCATACCGTTCTTGGAAAGATTCAAGAAGCCGGTATTACATTGAACATTGATAAATGTGATCTTTCAAAGCAGAGTGTAACATTTTTGGGTCATATTATTTCTGTTAATGGAGTCAGTCCTGATCCAAATAAAACAGAAGCTGTGAGAAAAATGAAAGAACCAAGAAATGTGAGTGAACTAAGAAGTTTCCTTGGAATGGTTAACCAGCTGGGGAGGTTTATTCCACAGTTGGCAGAGCGAGACAAGCCTTTGAGGGATCTCTTGTCAAAGAAAAACTGTTGGATATGGGGAGTTGATCAAGCTAGAGCATTTCAAGAACTGAAGGAGTTGCTTTCATCCCCGCCAGTGTTAGCCATGTATGATACAAACCGGGAATGTAAAGTTTCGGCAGATGCGTCAGCTTATGGTCTGGGGAGTGTGCTGCTCCAAAAGTGGGGTCAGGAGTGGAGACCTGTTGCATATGTGTCACGATCTCTAACACAGACTGAGCAGAGATATGCACAAGTGGAAAAAGAAGCTTTAAGTCTTACTTGGGCTTGTGAAAGATTCAGTAATTATCTCATTGGCAAACATTTCCAAATGGAGACAGATCATAAACCACTTCTGAGTCTTTTGAGTTCCCAGATGTTAGATGATCTTCCGCCACGTATTCAGCGTTTTAGAATGCGTCTCATGAGATATTCCTATTCCATCTCATATGTGCCAGGGAAACATCTGTGGACAGCTGACACACTGTCACGTGCCCCTATGTTAGAAAACTTATCAACAACTGAAACAAAGTTGGTTGAAGATTCAAAAATTTATGTAGATAATGTGATCCAAAACCTGCCTGCAAGCACTGGCTACCTTGAAGAGCTGAGACAGGAGCTGAAAAGGGACAGTATATGTGCACGTGTGATGCAGCTGTGTGAGGAAGGATGGCCTACACATTACAACAGTGAACCAGCACTCAGACTGTATTGGGCTGAAAAGGCATTTCTTACAGTGAATGATGGTCTTTTGTTAAAAGGAGAAAGACTTGTTATTCCTTCAACTATGAGAAATGATGTGCTCATGAAACTACATGAGGGACATCAGGGAGTGGTGAAATGCCGAGAACGAGCACAGCAGTCAGTGTGGTGGCCTGGACTGAGCCAGCAGCTAAAAGAACTGGTTCTAAAATGCCACACCTGCAACAGAGAGAAAGAAAATCCCACAGAGCCATTGATGCCATCACAGTATCCAGACAGACCATGGCAAAAACTTGGGGCCGATCTGTTTACTTTGCAAGGGAAAAATTATATTCTGGTTGTGGATTATGCATCAAGATTTGTGGAAATTGCTCAACTAAGTCCCACAAGATCAGTAGATGTGATTCCTCACCTGAAATCTATGTTTGCACGTCACGGCATTCCAGAAGTAATGATCACAGATAATGGTCCTCAGTTTTCCTGTGCTGCTTTTGCTACATTTGCTAAGTTATATGGATTTAGCCATATTATAAGTAGCCCAAGATATCCACAAAGTAATGGGGAAGCTGAACGTGCAGTTAAAACCATAAAGAACTTGTTGAAGAAAGCAGCTGATCCATATCTAGCCTTACTCGCCTACAGAGCAACACCACTTTGGAATGGGTACAGTCCAGCAGAGCTCCTTATGGGAAGAAGGCTTCGCACGACTGTGCCAACACTTCCATCTTTGTTGAGGCCAGTTCTTCCAAAAAGTAAGATCATTGCTCAAAAAGAAAAGGAGAGAAGGTTAAAGGATGCAGAGAGATATGATTCACGCCACAGAGCAAGAGTTCTTAGTAAACTTACTCCAGGACAAGGCGTGTGGATTAAAGATCAAGGCACAAGCGGAGCAGTGGTTACCAGTCATTCTACTCCACGGTCATACATTGTGGAAGGACCACATGGATTGATTAGGCGAAATCGTCGTCATTTGGTTACCATGGAGCCTTCGACAGAGCCAGAAGTACCGGAAGGTGATGTTGTTGCAGAACAAGTTCCACCGAGTTCTGAGGAATCTTCACAGCAGAGCTTTCCTGAACTTTCACCTACTCCTAGAACCAGGTTTGGGAGACGGGTTGTGAAACCAGATAGACTGAATTTGTAGCTAAGGGAAAAGAAATGATTGATGTAAATGTTATGTTAAAAATTTAAATATGTATTTCTATTTATTGTAGCTTTTTCTTCTAGCTCTAGGTAGAAACAGACCTTCCAGCTATAGAGGCAGAATAATCCTCTAAGGTCTGTTGAATCAATGGTAGTCCACCCATTGATTCTAGAGAGGGGAGAAGTGGTGTTAATGTTATGCATAGTTAAAGACTACAAATGGCCACCTGTGGTGACGTCATAAAGCGACAGGCTTAAGTAGTCCAGGTGATGCTGATTGTGGTAATGAAGTCTATGCTGGATGTTTGGTGATCTGGGAATAAACCGATAACGATGATACAGTTTGACTCAGCGCAGTTTTCTTAAAAACACGACACCATACAGCATTGTAACAGAAAATCTGGCATTTTGACAGCTCACCTGAGAATGGTGGGTGATCAGATTTATATGGAGCTCAAGAAGTTACTGGAGTGGGGACAGCAGGAGGTTCGGCCAGTGAGGAGGCGGGTTATGGAGCAGCCGAAGCTTCTGATGACCCTGGAAAAGAGGTAAGCATTGAGGTTAGTTTAGCTACCTGTGAGGAGAACTGCGAAATTTCCAGATGGAGAGCTTGGCTGGCTGTTTCCAGTCCAGAGAGCCGATGTCTGTTTTTCCCTAGCAAAACGCCTTGTTGGCCTATGATGTCCCTCAGGGATGCAGTGGATTCCTGTTCAGTCGGGTTCATGTTGTTTGGTCAGATTGGTCTGACACGATCTAGGCACTGATGGATGCAGGGACTCATCAGTGAATACAGAGCAGGTGTTTATTGAGGGATTAGCTTTTTCACAGTCAGACAGACCAGAGCCAGGGACTCCAAATCCAGGTCAGCCGGTTACAGATCTCAGGGTCAGACAGACAGAGGGTCAAAAGCTAGGAGGTCCAAATCCAGTGGAGTAGGTCAGAATCAGGGACAGGAAGGGCAACTTGACAGAAGGGAAGAGACAGACAGGTTAGTAACCAGGCAAATTGCTAAAGTAGCTACAGCAAGCCTGAAGGTGTTACCGCTGAGGGTTTCACAACAATCTGACGCTGTGCAGGAGGGAGATCTGTTCTTATATGGCAGCAGCTGGAGATGATGATCAGATGTGAGTGGTCACTGTTCAGTAGCAGCTGTGACAATCCCAGATTCCCTGCAGTCAGATTGCGTCTTTCCAATCCTAGATCAGTTTTCACCACATAATAATTTCTCTTCACCCCAGCAACTAGTAAAGGTTCATCCATCCATTATCTAAAACGCTTATCCATGTAGAGTCTAGACGGGTGCTGGTGCCTATCCCAAGCAGTCAACATCTGAGAGGCAGGGTTCACAGGGGGCAGGTCACCAGTCCCTTGCAGGACACTCATAAAGGTGTTTGTTTTTTGAAGATGCACCAAACAGAATGCTGAGGCCAATTTCTTATTGTTTTGGAAAGTTTTGATTGATTCTCTTTAACAGAATATTATATTAATAACATATACTGAATACTTTTTACTCCTTTTTTAATGGTAGGAGCAGTGGTGATGTCACACTGTGTGAGAAAGCAGTTGCTAAGAAATAGAGCTTTACTAAAGGAACTACTACTGCCTTTACCATTTTACTTTTCTGTAGTATTGAAAATAATGCTGGTTCAGTGCTCCTGTTTTTTTGTATCACTCTTTATTGTTAAAACTCCAATCAGTTCTGGGAGATGTACCTTCACACTGAGTAAGGTTCTTTCACATGAAGAAACCTATGGAGGTTTCTTCATGTGAAAAGGGCATTTTCCTTCATGCTGTCGAAACATGCAACTGAAAACACTGTGAGAAATTCCTGAAAAGTCAATGTCAAAGTTACAAGCAGTCATTCACTGCTGCTAAATGAAGGAGGAAATCCTCCAAATCAGTGACTTTTTGTAATCTGCTGGGTTTCTTTAGGTAGAAAAAACAACGTGATTGCATTGTTTTATAGTTGGGATCAATTGAAATGTATGTATGACTGGACTGAATTGACTTAGTTTTTCTTTTTTTACAATTGATTTGTGTTTTTTTATATATAGATAAACTGATTTAACTGTTATATTTTAAATAACACTGAATTAAAATATATCACATTCTAAACATCCACCACAAGCAGAAGTTGTGGTGTGCTTATAAAAACATTCTACTTCTGTTGTCCTTAACTTCATTTGAAACAACTAAAAAATCTATCTAGAATTTTTGGGACTCTGGATTAACAATGTAAATATTTTTATACACATAGATTATCTACTCAAAGATGACTTTGCAAGCATGAGACTACATTTTGGCCATATATTGGGAGAAAAGGAAAAATCCCCATTTTTAATTTTTTTTATAAATCACAAATTGGTTCAAAGAATCTGTGATCAGAGTAGAATATTTCAGTTCAGGATTTACTGGTCAATATTTTTCAGATTTCATGCTTGTTTGACTCTAGGTCCATTTCACTCTGACCATGTTCAGAGTTTGGCAGTGTTGCAAATGTAATCTGCTGCTGTCATGGTGGTGCTTCGAGACAGACTTTACTTTAAAGGGAAATTGTGGACCTTTAACATAGCGAGATGTAATGCTACACACCTAATGTCTGTAACTACGGTGGCCCTGAGGTGCAAACCACTTCAACAAATTGAAAAACAACAACATTGACGAAGCACAATTACAAATTACAAAAACGCAGCAACATTAACAAAACGGATGAGGTATGTCCCAGTGGGAGACCTGAGAAATCGCTGATTGGACCATAGACATGAATAGGTAGACTGAGTCCTATGTTATGTCGCCGCCATCTTGAAAGTGGCAGTGGAGTGAACAATCCCTATTTCATGTGCTGGCATTCATATTATAGTGAGTCACTATAATATGAATGTCAGTGACATTCATTAACTTAAAATATTTTGTAGAATGGCGCTTTATGAAGTTCGGACCATTTACTTTTATTAGCTTACTGGCAGCTACGCCACTTTCAATAGGGTGTATCGCAGCAATGTGAGGCATCTACTTATTCAAGCAATACCTTCCGGTTCAAAAGCAAAAAAGTAGTATTGTCCAATCAGTGATTTCTCAGGTCTCCCACTGGGATATACCTCTTCCGTTTTTTCAATGTCGTTTTGTTTTTCAATTTGTTGAAGTGGTTTGTACCTCAGGGCCACTGTATGTAACTGAGGTTTATTATAAACTTGAAATTGTGTTTATACAGTATGTGTATTACAGTATGTGTATTTTGTGTGGATAAGACTTGATGCCATACTAGATTTGTAACCCTAACCCATTTTGATGATCACAGGAAATGAACAAACAGGAACTCCCCTCTTTGCTTGAGGCTGCACTTTGCAAGCTAAAGCAAATTTCTGAGAAATATTCAAGCAAATCTGCTCTCGGTAAGTAAGAACTAATAGGTGGAACATGGGATTTTTTCTGGAAGTATTTAATCTCTGTTGATCTTTACTTATCAGCTCCCGATTACCACCATGTAAGTCAGCAGGTGAAGCAACTTGAGGAGAACACTGCTGTTGTTTTGGAGGAGGTGTCATCTGCCAAGATCCTGATTGGCCGGATTCTGTCTGCCTGGAACTCATACATTGACTGTTTGAGTTCACTTCAGGCTTGGCTTGAACAGAGCTCTGCAATGCACAATCAAGGCAGAATATTAATGGTATTACACTCAAACATTTAGTTTGGAATTATGACAGAGTCAGTTCAAACCAAATGACAGGCTATTACTTGAAGTGAATATTAGATCTTAAGTTAGGAGGCACTGACGAGAACTATGTATCCACTGATAAAGTATCCACCCATCTATTTTCTGTTCACCCTTGTCCCTAATGGGATCAGGAGGGTTGCTGGTTCCTCTCCAGCTACGTTCCAGGTGAGAGGCGGGTCACCCTGGACAGGTCACCAGTCTGTTGCAGGGCAACGCAGAGACATACAGGACACACAACCATTCACACACACACTCACACCTAGGGAGAATTTAGAGAGACCATTTAACCTGACAGTCGTGTTTTTGGACTGTGGGAGGAAGCCGGAGAACCCGGAGAGAACCCACCGTGCACAGGGAGAACATGCAAACTCCATGCAGAAAGACCCCGGCCGGGGAATCGAACCCAGGACCTTCTTGCTGCAAGGCAACAGCTCTACCAACTGCACCACTGTGCAGCGCTCTGATAAAGTATCATTAGCACAATTTGGTAGCACAATGCTTTGCGGTCTGACTGAAAACGGATTATATATTTTAGTTTCTGATCGGCTGATCAAGACCAACTGAGCCAAAAACTGTTTACAGCTGGCTACTGCATCAGCACCTGCACAGATGTAGCAGTAGAAATCTATTTGGATTTACACTGTAAAAAAATATTCTGTAATTTTACGGTAAAAATGGCAAAATATCAACAGTTCCTGGCCATAATATCTGAAACATTTGATTACCGTAGAAAATACATGGAATTACTGTAAATCAACACTGCAAAAAACCTCAGTAAATATTTTTATTTATTTAATAGATATATCTGATAATAATAAATCATGGTGCTACCAATATTTTTGTGACAGATTTCTGCTTGTCCTGCATTGGTATAGAATGGTTTTCTGGAAGCAATGCATCACAAATAAGCACTGTCCAATCCAACAATACGTATCAATTAGCAGGCATATAAAAGACATAAAAATAATTAACTATAGAAGCTATATACATTAAGAAATTGTATTTAAGCCTCAGCGCTACATGAAGCTCATTTCGAAATGAGCTTCATGTAGCAAGTTAAAAACAATATTTTGCAACATGTAAATCAAGTAAATTAAGTCCAATGTTAGGTCTATGTAAACTAAACAGTTTACATGTCAGTAAATATATATATACAAATGGTTATGCTCTTAGTTGCCAGAGTGACACAATAACGGCTTCATGAGCTTAGAGGTTCAAACTGCCGAAAAAAATGATGGATTCCATCTGCTAAAATATTTCTTGCCATCTTCAATGTCCTTTCTGCAAACAGTTGAGATAAGCTTTTTGTGGTTTAACTACGATTTTACATTGTCATTAAAACAAATCTTAAAATTTGTGTTTTAGTCTACAGCTCATGTGACCATACCAGCCAGAAAATGAAACGTTAAAACACTCAACAGTTATCTTGTAATAATAACAATAATTATAACATTTTTTGAAAGTTCACAAGTGTAAGTTTTTTTCTTTCCTGGTGTGGCTTATTTTCAGGTGCACTCAGTAGTCTGGAAATTGTGATACATGTTTGACGCATTCCTTACTTTAATTAATCTAACACTATGTAAATAATTATCTCAAACACATAAGAACAGAGTTTACAGTTGCTTATAATCTTACCAGCAGCTGGACATACAACTTTAACATGACCAGCAGGACACTTTCTTTTCCATTGGTACAGTATTTCTAATTTCTGCTGCTGCATGGTTTTCTACAGGTAACATCTGAGTCGATGAGTGAGTGGGGCTCTAGGCACGCCCATTTAAATGAGCTGGCTAATTTCCTGATAGAGTCAACAGACCCTCAGACCAGTAGAGGTCTGGCAGAAGAGCTATGGAAACTCAACAAGCACTGGGCAGAGTGTGTCAAAGAAAACACTTTGGTAAGTCATTCAAGAAACAAAATGTGATTTGTAATGTTCTAGATTCACATATTTGTTTTTATCTTACAAATGACTGCTGAGAGGGATCTTGGCTGCATTTTTACTGATGAAGAGTTGTTGAATGTACTTTCAAATAATGGAAAATCTATTAAAGAATCGAGAGGGAAATGTACGCACTATAAGATTTTATTTCACCCCATCCAGGCTCCATAGAATGGGCCTGCTCGCCAATAACTTATGCTGGAAATGTAAAACGGAACCAGGAACTTTTATACATGCGACATGGGAGTGTAAATGCATCTACCCATTCTGGAAAGAAGTGTTACAACTAGGGTGACCAGATTTGGGTTTCTGAAAAGGAGGACACTTCTTTTTGTTGGGGGCACATGCGCCAACGGGGTAATCACAATGCACTGTAAGCTATGTAATGTGTTTTAAGGCAGTTGACCAAAATCGCGGACGATTTTTAAATTTCCCCCCGGACAATTTTTTAGGTCTGAAAAGTAGGACATGTCCGGGAAAAAGAGGACGTCTGGTCACCCTAGTTACAACACATTGGAAAGTGGATATTTGTGGGGATACCCATGTCACCAAGACTTTGCTTATTGGGAGATCAAACAGTGATGCCTAATATGTCAAAACACCAAAGCACAGTGGTGCAGGTGGGGACGGTCACGGCTGCCAGAATAATCCTCAGACTAGGGAAATCCTCAACTGTTCCGAATATTAAAAACTGGTTGGAGTTGATGTTGGAAATAGTGTCATATGAACAAATGCTGCCCAAGTCAAATAATGTTACGACCCGTCTAGGCGTGGCCAGATCATAACATAAAGGATCCATCCTCTTCAGATCCCAAGCAACCAACACACACTGAGTTGAACATTTTACAATTATATTTATTTTAAAGAGATGTATTTTTTCAATTGAAATGTTACAAATGGAGCGTATGACTTCAGAATGAGCTAATGCCGAAAACAACAAACAAAAGGAAACTATCTGAATATTAATCAACTTACCTAATTAAAAGTAAATAAACCAAATGACAACAACTTACCTCCCTAACTAAAAAAAACATGAGAAAACTAGGGAAACAGAAATGGCAGCTCACTCCTACAAACTCCAGAACGTTACATGATTGAACAGTTGGTCGGTTGGGATGAGCCGAGGATGGATGGCAGGACGTCCGCGTCACCAGCTTTTATATCCGTCACCTCCGGAAGCGACCAATCGGACGTCCCCCGTCGTTCTCCAGGCACCAATCAATAAAAGGCACCTGCACACTCATTTCCATAATGAAGTTAAACGACCCCAGTCGTAACACATAGAAAACTTCACAAAATCCTGGAACAGTTTTCTTTTCTGCAATACTGGGACAAGTCAATTCCTGTGATGAACTGCTGTTTTGGAAAGTATTGACGAGTGATTATTTCTGTTTACTGTGGTTGTTTCTGCTAACATCGAGGATATTTGTACGTGCCATTTTTTATTTATTTATTTATTTTTTTGTGAAACTTTTATTGATTAGATATGCGCTGACCTGGCGGTATTGTTTTGTTTTGCTCTGTTCTATTTGTGTTTTTTATTTATTTATGTTATTAGGGGACTTGGGAGTTGGGAGAGGTTGTATAGATGTATGCCTTAAAATAATAAAAACTTTAATAGTTACAAATGAAGGCTGAATTGTGTCACCCAGGGTGGCAGAAACATGTGCATGTTGTGCTTTCTTTGAATTTTTTTTTTTTTTCATAACTTCATTACTGCCTTTCTGGAATGGAAGGCAGTAATCTTTGGATAACTGTTTCTTGTTTTGGATACTGTGTACTTGGACAGATTACGAGGGTGTCTGGGGCATCTGCAATATGAGTTCGCCCTGCAATTAATGGGTTGCCCTCATTGTTTGCATCCCTGGGCAAGACACTCAACCCACCTTGCCTGTTCATGTTGTTGCTTCTGTCAGTATTTACGAAAAGAGTTCACCAGTGTTATTTTGGTAGCTGTTTACATTCCACCCTCAGCTATTGGCGATAATGCATGTGATGACATCAGTTCCATAGTTGCTAAGATACAGACAAAATATCCTAATGCATTTGTGGCAATGTGTCCAGGATGCATATGTCTCCAAAACAAGACCTCCTCTGTGGAAATCGGATCATAATCTTGTTTTTCTCTGCTCTGGATTCAAACTCCTTGTGAAGAGACTACCTATTAGGAAGATTACTGTTAGTACAGGAAGTTGGTCACAGGAAGCGGAAGAGGCCCTACAATGTTGTTTTGAAGCAACTGATTGGAGTGCTATTTGCCAGGGAGATGGAGATGACATCAGTGCCATGACTGAGTATTTGACCAAATACATAAACTTCTGTGTAGACAGCGTCATCCCTCTACAGGCCTACTCTAACATCCAGCTGGCTTAAAGAGCCAAGCAGGACACTCACATCTGATGCAGTCTGACCACCTGTCACTGTTTTTGTTTCCTGCATATACACACCTGAGAAAATCGGAACGTAACACGATGAGAACCATCACAAGCTGGCCTGACGATGCCTCTCTGCAGCTGCAGGATGGACAAAGTCCTATCAAGACCTGCACTGGCAATGTTACAGGGAAAAAAATATCTGGATCTTCCCAAACAAAAAAGCATGTTCTAAATCTTCTGCAGCCTTGAACAGTTTTAGTTCCAGGAGTAACATGGTTTAACTACAACCAAGAGTGATGCGTGGGAGACAGAAATTTCAATTTCCCTGCAGAAAGGTTTCTGTCTGTCCGTCCGTCCGACCTCTCACACACACTCTGTCTTCTCAGGAGAACACAACAGCACCCCTTGCAGATTTGCCAACAAACTGTCAGGATCTCCAATATTTGATAAGAGAGGCTACTCTGATTCTGAAAGAGCCTCTAGAAGCAATGGCAGGTCCTTTGAGAGTGCGCAGGAATCACTTACAGGTCAGACCAACAGAGACATCACCCGTACATTGCAGATAATGTTCATTTGCTTTCTTTTCATTTTCTAACAAGATTTCCTCAGCTAAAATGTATTTCCCCACCATTAGCTCATGCTAAAGAAGATAAAAGAAGTAAATCTTGGGGCTCTTGAGCCATCTGCAGAATGGCCACTGGATCAGCTTCAGAAACTTAGACATGCTATACCTGAAGTAAGAATGAGTATCCTTGCATTTGTCTTTTTGATATTTTTCCAACTACAGTATGTTTATTTTTGTAGTTTTCTTTCATAAATATTACATATGACAAGCACAAATATGTTAAGATATCACTCCCCTTTACTATTTTTGCCTTAGGTAATGCAAACCTTATTTGAAGCTGAACAAGTTTGTGCAGAGCTCCAGCATAGTGTGTCTGGGTTGGACACAAGACTAGCTGAACTTCTACTCTGGGAAATGGAGGCCAGGGAGCTGTATGAGGTGCTTAGAGCCAGAAATCAACAACAAAATCTACAGGGACAGGACCCAAGAGCGAGGGTATGATGCCCCATGGAACAAAAATGTATTCTACCCTAAGGTCTTTTTTGAGAAATTTATGCTTATGCTTATTATGCAACATTTCCATTTGCAGGTTGTCATTTCCCGAGGTCTACAGCTGGAGGGCCAGGTGGTCACAGAGGAGCAAGACCTGCAGGTCATAATTATGACTATGCAGAAAACTACGCCTATCCAATACCTTTATGCCTCTGCAATGCAGAAACGAGTTCAAAATGCTGTTGCCCAGTCCCAGGCCAGTTGTTTTTCCACAAATGCACATTGACTTACAGGCTACGAACAGATGTTTTCCTAATGTATGTGTTCTATTCCAGGAAGCTATTGGCTTGCTCAGTAGTCTCAGTGCAAGAAGGGACAAAAGTAGAAGCCCCCCAGAAGCCAGTCCTCTATCAGAAAATTTAATTCAGGCTAAAATAATGCCTCAACACTTGAGGCTGTCAGAGACAAAGATGCCAACTCATCAGTCAGAGACAAATGGCATTTCAAATCACAATGAAGAAGCCTCTGTGCCAAAGATAGTTGTACAACAATACAGAGAAGAAAAGATAATGTCTCCATCAATGCCAAATACCTATGCACAAGTTGCAATACAGATAGAGAGCCAAATTCGGACTTGCCAAGAAACCAATGCACAAAAACGTCAGATAATTCAAGATACTAGTCAGATACCTCAGCAGCAACCACAACAGGACCTTAGCAAAAAACATGAGCAAGAAAAACAGCAGCCATTTAAATACAAACCAGAGCAAAAACTAGTAGAGAACAAAGAGCAAGTGTTGAATCTAGAACAACCACAACCATGTCAGGATAAGCAAGAGCAACAAGACGGTCTTGAAACAATTTGCCAGTTTAAAGTGAAACAACACACACTCCCAATTGTAAAAGAAGAAACACTTTTTAAACAGGCAGCTGAGGAGATTTTATGTCAGCAACCAGCTCCAAAGAAAAAATCTCTGAGTTCACAAGAACTTCAAAGCAGAAAGGCTCAGGCCATCAAGAACCGTCCATGGCTTCAGAAAGCAGCCCATCCAGAAAGAAAAAGTCCAGCTCCTTCTCAAAAAACCCCTGAATCCCAAGTGAAGGTGACTGCGCAAACACAACAACAAAAAGAACAATACCAGTCTGCAAGGGAAGGGCAGCAACAAAAGAAGCAGTCTCAAGACAGTAAAAAACAACCACACCCACCTGTTAGACAGATAGAACCTGATTCAGGCACCAACAATAAATCTCAGATCCAGTCTTATACAAAATCACATGTCATAAATCAGTCAGAACCAAAGGTACAGGCTAATCTTCAGTCAGTACCCCAGGTTCAAATCCAGTCCAGAAGTTTGGTTTACTCTTGTGCAGATGGTCCACAACCACCATCAGCCATGTCCCAAACCAGAATCAGTCAGTCACAGAAACAAATACTTCCACAATCCCACAGTCATGGTCAAACAGGTGTCCTTTATGGACCTCATCTTCCCTTGCATATCCCTGCAGGGACTACAATCAGACCCACATCCCCTTATCAGGCATCTCCACCAGGTTTTATCCAGCTTCCCGTGCCGTCCCACATTCAGCTTCGTAGTCATCCACAATCTTGGGGTCCTGTTAGACCCCCTTCCCCTAAGCCACCAACAACTGACAGGCCTGAAACCCAAGGTCAGCAAAGTATGACTCTGTCTCTCCCTCCACCCCAGTTGAACAAACAATCACAGCTTTTTGCTCATTCAGTGTGCCAACCTCAGATCCCAGCAAATTTGGGAGATCAAGCTCCTGCACCACCTCAACCTGTGGCTTATTCTCAAGCCATTTCCCAGTCAATTACGCAGGCTCAAACCCATTCTCAGCAAAGAGCAAACGTTCAAACTAATACTTTTTCCATTGACCAGGCTCAGAATATTATTGGTCCACATCAACCTCAGCCACAAATTTGTCATGAGGGCCAACATGTAGTCCGTTATCAAGATCATTCAGCTACAGATCCCACAACTCTCAGCCAGTCACCAGCCTTTCACCAAGGTCTTTATTCTCCATGCCAACTGCAAGCATGGCCACAAGTTAGGCCTGCAACCCACATGTCTGTTCAGCATCTTCAAGCTACAACTCAACCTTTCCTTTGCCCTGAGATTTATCCTCAGCCTCGGTTTTCAGCTCAGCAGTGTGCAGAAAACCAAGAGCTACAAAATCAAGCCATTCCACAACAAAAGCATCCAGTTTCACAAATGTGTTGCCAGCAAATTGCTCAAGGTTCACATTCTGGGGAATATTCAGCAGCTCATGTTTTGCCACAGTGGCCACAGCAAACAACTCAGATCAGCTCCCATGCGTATGTGGTGGATCTATCCAGTACTCAGCCTCAAATTAGTCCCCAGAGAAATACTCAAGCCTGGACTCAAACAAATCCCCAAATAAGTTCCCAGAGTCACGTCCAACAGAGTCCCCAGAAGAGAGCTTATAATATAGCACAGAAAGAACAAGGCCTGATTCAGCAACAGACCTGGTTTCAGCCGCAACCACAGCCCCATACTTATCACCAACCTCCATCTCAGACATATTTACCAGCTCAGCACCTTCTCCAAAGGCAACATCACTCTCAACCTCAGATTCAAACTCAAATACCTCTACCACCATCACCACCTGACCAAGCACAGTCACAGTTCTCTACACAGTACCAAATACACAATCTTCAAGGCCAGTCCCAAACACAGACCCAGACACAGCTACAAAGTAAACCTCCTGCTAAGAATAATCAGCCTTCGTCTAATCCTCTCTTTCATCAGCTCCCTCCCAAATCCACACACTTCCAAGTCCTGTCGCACCCAGTGATTGAAATCAAAAGTGTGACACCTCCCCAGGCCAAACCTCTGGGTCAGGCAGAGTTGGATCCAGCAACTCTGTTTGAATTGTTAGCTCAGCCAAAAGGACAATCATCAGCCCAATTAAAAACAAAACCCATAAGTGACCCCATTCCACTAATTGCTACAGCAACAACGATACTCAATGTAGAAACTTTGCAAATCAAGAAGGAGCAGACACCACAGGCCCAAGTTTGCTCACCATCTGCACCTGGTATTGTGTCTGCCATAGAACCTATAGATGAACATCAGGTGGAAAAAAGGTCTGTGGTTCTGTCTCCCGAAAAACCTGATGTAGAATCTACACAGCAGTCCAATGTGGTGACAAGAACTTCATCACAACCAACAGCTCAGTCACAGATTCAACGCAGTGTTCAATCAGTAACTGAACTTAAGGTGCAATCATCGCCAGTACCCAAGCCTAAAGTCCAATCTTCACTACAAACCCAGCAGAGTGCTCATTCACCAGAGTTGACCAAGTCCCAAACTTTGACACAGTCCAGGGTTCAATTGCCCCCTCAGACAAGTCAACCAGTGTCAGCACTTATTTCTCAGATTCATGTGGAATCTCTGAATCTCTTCACTAAACCATCCTCACTAGATCAAGTGCCTTCCCAGGCCTACACAGAGGCCTACGTGAAGGCCCAGGCTCTGGCCAGTAATCACTTCGAGGAAGCCAAGCATTGCCTGCAAGCGCATATCATGGAAACAATCTCTGTCTTCAAAGACAAGTGCCTGACATTTGAGGAAGCATCAGTAAAAGAGGTGAATAGATTTTATTTGCTTAACACAGCATATGGTTAACATATAAAAACACAGATTATTTTAGTGAGAATATGTTGTTTTTTCTCCCTGTATTAAAAAAATATTTTGATCTTTTCAGTGTGTGCAATATTAATTTTGCAAAGTCAGCTAGGAATGTTATACTTATTGGCTAATATATTCCAGTTGAGCTCTGCATATAAATGAGATATTCTGTTTGTTGGATGAAATCTCACACAGCCCATGTCAACCACCTGAGACCGATTACACTGTCCAAGATGCTGAAAGTCTTAAAGAGAGCTGGAAGCACAAATAAGTACAAGAAAACTGAAGAAATCATGAATTCAATTGATATAGTCATTGCAATATTCAGCAATAGCATTGTATAACTTTCTAATTTCCCTGTAGCCCTAATAACCCAAGTAAAAATCTGATCAAAGCAATGATGATGTGCTTAGTTTGTCATAAGCAACTGCTCCATATTTGTTTAATAAATGGTGGCTATGTAGAAACTGTGCACTTTTAAAAAAACTCTCTTTGAGTGTACAAGAAATTTACATAACCAGGTAAAAGGTATGTCCTGATTTGTAAAAAAAAGAGGGATTTTTTTTTCAACTAAGGCATATCAAAAATATGGTTATATCACATTTATTGGTATAAAGATTTAATTAGCATAAAGATTAAAGTCACTGATGAGACTTCCCTTCATTTTTCCTCCTGCAGGCTCTTGACCCAGAGTTACTTGCGGAATTCCTGAGAGCAGCCAAGGGCATGGAGGCTTTCTGTACTCCGTCTCAACTCAAAGAGATGGCATTATTTACTCAGTCTGTCCAATCACAGTGGGAGGTAGGTTATAACAAGAATTGCTCAAAATCTTCATTGTGATTTTAACCCTCCCACAGTCTTAGTCTGATGCTCAGGAGGAGACCGTCACACTGAGGAGACCATCAGTTCAAAAAAACCCTCAAAAATGCATCAAGGGCACAGTCAGACCTTGCACAGAGCAAAAACTTGTGGTGTCCAAATGACTCTGGTTGACTCCCAGAGTGTTAAAAACCAGAAACACTTCTGTTTCTGGTTTTTAATTAATTTTTTTTTAATGATTCAGTTGTTTAAAAATGTCTTTTGCCAACCTTTTTAGCCCAAAATAACTCATAACAGTGTTGTAATTTTATCTTTTTATAACACCTAAACACCAAAATAGTAAAAGTGATATTTGGGGACTTCCGGTTATGGCGGCCACGTGAGAAGACGTACCGAACTTTGCCCTGCTGCTTGTTGCTTTAATATGGGAAAAATAACCACTGTTCACAAAAGATTTATGCCTAAAAAAAGGATAATTTGATGTACAATGCCTAGCTTGACCAAACAACACAAAGGGAATTCGAGGCATCCAAGCAAACAAAGCTGTTTGACCATAACCTCTATAGAGAAGCTTGCAAAGCTAACAGAAACATGGCTGCACAAGAAGGGAAAAGCGAGTCTGAAAATAGAAAGTTGGATCAAATCCTAGCCGCATTGGAGACATTAAGAAGTTAGTTTTCTGCGAAACTTGATGGAGTGATGGTGACACTACAAGATGTAAAACAAGAAATGAAACACTATGATGAACGTATGTCACGAGTAGAGGACCCTATTTCCACCACGGAAGATGAAGTGGCTAACCTACAAGCTAACGTGAGCGCCTTGCAGGCTGAAAATAAATTGATGGAGGACAAATTCATGGACTTGGAAACAAGGTTTCGCTTTAATAACTTAAGGCTTGTGAATTTGCCAGAAGGTGCGGAAGGTCCAGATTTATGTGCTTTTTTGAAGAAGTGGATACCGGGGGCGTTGGGGAGTGAGGCGCTGCAGCCCTTGATGAGCTTGGAAAGAACTTACAGATTAGGCCCAAGAGCACACGGCGTTTCCCGACCAAGAGCCTTGATAATGAAGTTCCTCAACTACCGAGAAAGGCAAGCCATCATTCGAGCTGCACGGGAAAAAAAAGTACATCTTCTACAAGGAACAACACTTCTACCCCGACCTGGCAACTGGGCTTCACCAGCTGAGGAAAAAATTCTATCCGATCTGGGAGGAGCTGCGTAAATTGGGCATTTGCAATGGAGTAACTCACCCTGCAACACTTCTAGTGACTTATGAAAACAAAACATTGGCATTCAAAACACCTGGGGAAGCAAGTGAGTTTCTCAAGAAGATCCGAGAGAGCTCAGGACACACAGAGCACTAAGTTAAGAATGAAGCCTCAGATGATATGTAAAGAAAAGTGCACAAATAACTGAAATCCATTATATGATATCTTACAGTTCTCGTGTACTCATGCAGTATACATGTCTTGCTTTGCATTCCAATGCGTCGATTTGGTTTGTTATATATTTATGTTCCTAAGTATGTTACATACTCCTAATATTCCTAATTTTGTAACAATAAGCATTTAAGTGTAAAATTGTCCTTTAAAAGGTTTTTCAGTTTCAGTGGGCAGGGTTCCAAAATCTTGTTTAGCAGCAACAAGGATATTTCCTGTGGAATAGGCTAAGAGTGGTTCTGCTGATCCTCACTGGTTGTGGATTGGTTCCTGGCAATAAGGGGAGTCTAATGGATTGGGGTGGGACTCTCCCAGTTTGGGGAAGGGAAATGGTGGAAGGAGTTTTTTACGTTTTGTGTGCTGGATGTGTGTTCTGACTTCCGGTTTTGTTGTGTCTCACATTTCTATAATATGAAGCAATCCACTACTTTTGTTACTTTATGCCTCAAACCATAAAATTTTATTTTATTTCATGGGAATGCAGGGGTCTTCAACGCCTCCAAAAAGTCAAGCAAGTCTTGAATAGATTGATTAAAATTGTATTTCTTCAGGAAACGTATCTTCTTGTTGAGAACATATGGCTCTTAAAGGTAAAGAGGAGGTGAAGGGGCAATATATATAGGATACCGTTCACATTCCATTCTAGAGGAGTTATGACTCTAATACATGAATCGGTGCCACTGCAAATTAAAAACACTAATAAAGACAAAAGAGGATTCTCCAAGGCTCCCTAATGTCAGAAACTCTAATTTTAACTAATATATATGGCTCTAATGTGGATGACAGTAATTTTTATAATGATTCATTCCTCACCCTTTCAACGCTTACAGGATCACACATCATGGGGGGGACTTTAATTGTGTATTAAATGCAAATATGGACAGATCAACTGGACTAGATTAGTCGCATAACAACTGTAGAGCTGCAATTCATAGAGTGATGAAGGAGCTGAAGTTGCAGGATGTTTGTTTTTAGAATTCAAGATTGCTACTATGACAATATTGTAATTTCAGATCATGCTCCATGTTGTTTGGTTTATAAATATAATAAATTAGAGGGAGGTGCCAATTCCAACATAAATGATTACAAGACAAAAACTTTGAACTATTTAGGAAAACAAATTGATGAATTCTTCCAGGCTAATACTACAGAAACAACAGCAAGAATAAAATGGGAAGCATTTAAGGCCTTCATATTATACATATTACTAGTTATACAGGGTCTAAAACAAAACAAACTGAAAAAACGAGAATACAATTAGAAGATAAAATAAAAGTAATTCAAGCTAAAGTAAGTAATTCCTTTTCAACTAGAAAAGGAATTATTGATCTTGAGAGCAGAATATGATCAATATTCAGCTTCAAGAGCTGCATCAAGTCTTTTGCGACTCAGGCAAACATTCTATGAACAAGGCAAGAAAGCAGGCAAGTTACTGGCATGGCAAATAAAACAGTTAGAAACTAAACAACCAATAACGTCTATTATATCAAATGAACTAATCTTGCAAGACCCCCAAGAAATTAATGCAACTTTTAACAACTACTATGAAGAATTGTATAAAGCAGAAATAAACATAAAATTAGAAAACAAATCAATTTTATTTATTTTTTTAAATATACCTAAATTCTCAGAGGAAGAAAAGGACAAATTGAATCTAGAAATTATGAAAGAAGAGTTAGGGCTGGTTATTGACAATATAAAATCAGGGAGAAGAGAAGGACCAGACGGCCTTCCAATGTATTTACATAAGACCTTTAAAGACAAGCTTTTGACCCCATTATTAGATATGTTTAAAGAAATTTTCCATTCAAATTATTTCCCCCCTCAATGAATACTGTTATGATTATCCTTTTGCCGAAGACAGGCAGAGCTCCAAATAAATGTGAGAACTTTAGTTTACTAAATTCTGATCTGAAAATAATCTCCAAGCTGCTAGCACAACGTTTACAAAAGGTTTTACCAAATCCAATTGACTGAAATCAAAACGGGTTTATATTGGGGAGGCAAGGCTTTCATAACATGAGGCGACTATTAATCATAATTCATTATAATAAGGATACCTCAGATTCTTTTATCACTAGATGCCCAGAAGGCGTTCAATAGGGTTCACTGGGAATATCTTTTTTCAAGTTATGGAAAAATTCAATTGTGGAAACAATTTTGTAAAATGGGTCAAAATATTATACAATAATCCCTCTGCTGAAATAATAACAGAAACATATCTAAGTCAATAAAGATCAATAGAGGCTGCAGACAGGGATGCCCATTGTCTTCTTTACTGTTCACTCTGGCAATAGAGCCTTTTGCTATTGCAAAATGCTCACACCCTCATCTCACTGGAATCACTGTTGGACCTACACAACACAGGATTTCCTTGTTCGCAGATGATGTGATCTTATTCATATCAAAATGAAGTCGATCAGTACAAATTATTGTGGAAATAATTAAATTATTTAGTGAGATATCTGGATACAAAATAAAAACAAGTCTTCTATTAATGAATGCAAATGAAAGAATTAGCCCATCTTCAGATGTATTCCAGTTTAAGATAGTTACTGAATTTAAATATTTAGGAGTACACATCTCTTCAGATCTTGAACAGGAAGCTGCGACCAATTACAAACTCATTTTGAATGAAGTAGATAATTCATTTGAAAGATGGATGCCACTACCAATATCTATGATTGGAAGAATAAATATCAAAAAAATGAACCTATTGCCAAAGTTACTGGATGTATTTCAGAATGTTACTCCTCTGCCTCCTCCTGAATTCTTTTCACAAATAAAGATGTTATGTTTCTTATGGAACAACAGGAAGTCCAGACTCCGTTTGTCTTTACTGTACCTCCCTTATGACCGTGGAGGCTTGAAGTGCCCAAACTTTCACTTGTATTATTACGCTGTGCAGTTGAGGTTTTTGATGTTTTATTGCAGTAATCATTCTCCTCATTGGACTGACATGGAGACTCAGGATTTAAAATTGACTCTCCCTTCATATTTATATTCAAGTTCAATATTAAACCTTCTGAAACACATTAAAAATACATTTCTGAAGAATATGATAAAAGTATGGAGAGATGTAAAACATTTTTAAATGAACCAAATTCTGTCTCTGTTCAGTCCAGTGTGAGGTAACCAATTTTATGTACCTGGAAAAGCTGAATCAACATTTAAAGCATGGAAAGACAAAGGAGTCCAAATGATTCAAAATCTTTATGTATCAGACTCAGACATACTAATGAGTTTTCAGGATCTGCAACATAAATTTCACCTAGATGGGAAACATTTCTTTTAATATTTCCAACTCAGAAACGTCATAAGAACGAATCAAAATAATAATGAGTTGACAAAACCTGCCAAGTCAACTTTAGAAAAAATGTTAACAAAGGACAGTTTGAAGAAAGGCATCATATCAGAGTTTTATCACTCAATGATGTTACATACATCTGAAGGATCTCATGATAGACTTCAGGCTTGGAAAGAAGACTTATTGCTAAAGTTATCTGAAGAAGATTGGCTAACAGCATATAAACTGGCCCACACCAGCGCTATCAACACAGCTCTTAAAATGATTCAATTCAAATGGTTAATGCGGGTTTATATAACACCAGTGGACCTTATAAGGTAAAATAGGGAGATACTTGATGTATGTCCAAAATGTACAGAGGACAGAGGAATTCTGGTTCACTGAATGTGGTGTTGTAAGAAAATTACACTGTTTTGGAAAGAGGTAAAAGATGTAATTGTGAAAATAATTTCCAAGCAAATAATTCTTGAGCCAAAGCTGTTTGTGTTTGGACTGTACCCTGAAATAAATAATTATACTAAAAATGAACAAAGATTTATAAAGTTAAGTTTGCTTAATGCAAAAATATGTATATCGATGTTTTGGAAAAAGACTCATGTGAGAGGCATTTTGTTGTCCTTTTGTGTTTTTTATTTTATTTTGACTTTAATAGTAATACTACTACTGCTGTTGCCACACTTTGCATACTGTTCAAGATGTTTGTTTAAACTGCTAAAATTCTAATAAAGATATTTTTGAAAAAAAAATATATTTATTTTATTTGGGGCGACTCTGGCTCTGTGGGTATCTTGTTATCTTGTGATCAGAAGGTTGTAAGTTTGATTCCAGCTTCCTACTGCCACCTGTCATTGCGCCCCTAGGCAAGGCACTTCACCCCAAATTGCCTACTGATCTGCGTATCTATGTATAAATGTGTGTGTGAATGGCTGAATGTGACTCTAGTGTAAAGCACTTTGAGTGTTCAAAATGATTGGAAAAGCGCTATATATGTTCAGTCCATTAACAATTTCCAATGACTACGGATCTTAGTCTATCTGCTTGCTTTCACATCTCATTCAGGCTCCTTGCATTCCTCTAAGGAACTTATCAGTGGGGATTATGGTGAGTTAGCTCAACTATGGCTTGTCGTGAAAATGCTGCTCTTTTTAACATCGGCCATGATTTTGTTAGTAGACGAAAGGATGCATGTAATTATTAAACGGGATCAATCAAATGATTATTTGAGTTACATCAGTGCCAGCTGCTCCAGTCCTTCAGTGAAACTAAGAGATGGAGAAACGGTGGAGCAAGCCTATGGAGACCACACATTGGTTCATACCACAACTCAGCATCAAGAGGGGGGAATGGGATTTTCTTATGTTAGTTTCAGTTATTTTTGTGTGTTTTCATGTGGGCTGATTAGCCAGTATTTAAGTTTCCCCTTTGTCTCATTTAGATATGTCTGTTTGTTTGAGTTAGTGTTCTCAGTCCGAGTAGAATTAAATCTGTTACTTTGACCTGTTTTATACACCCAACTTTGTCATTTTTATTATAAATCTAACTTTAGTTTTGGGTTAAACCCCCCCCAAAAAGCTTATTTTTGCCTGACTCATTTTTTACTGCTCAGTCCATCACACAGCATTTCTGGTGCTACTTATTTGAGCTGGAATGTTTCTAGTTAAAAAAGGTAAGACTATGATTAAAAGAAAAAAACAGTTTGGTTAAACCATTACAGTGGAGAGCTGATGATGGAGAAAGATTTGACTTTCAGTAGTGAGACTGAAGGACTCAACACGTGAGGAGGAATGAAACGTGAAAGGCAAAAGTTTTCCACCACTTTCCGCCACAGAGCGCGACAGTTGAACGTTTTTCAACTGTCTTGTGTTGTGTCATATTGCATATGCATGTCTACATTTAATAGCTCAAAATTTCACATGCACAAATTTATCTGATCACTTGCATTATAAGATAAGATAAGATAAGATTTATTAGTCATTGTCATCAACAGATTACAACAAGATTAAGACCGTGCTTGACTTGAGTTAAAGTGCAGGTTATATACACACATACACAACACAAAATATAAATATACATAAATAAAAAGATAAGAAACAAACAGTACAAAACAAAAAATAAATAGACATCAGAAGATGGTTGCAGCGCCTGGAGGTGTCACAGAGTAAACATGACATGATCATCGGGTAGAAACTGTTTTTAGGCGATTTGTCCTGGTTTTTATTGCTCTGTATCTCTTGCCTGATGGCAGCAGCTGGAAGAGACCATGGCCAGGGTGTGAAGAGTAATTTAAAATGTCCAGAACTTTGTTGCGGAGCCTGGAAGTGTAAATCTGTTTCATGGTGGGGAGGGGGCAGCCTATGGTTCTCTCTGCTGCCCTGACATCCCTCTGGAGCGCCTTCTTGTCCGAGGATGTGCTGCTGCCGTACCAGACACACAGACTGTACGTGAGCACACTCTCTATGGAGCAGTGATAGAAGGCCTGCAGCAGGTCTGAGGGGAGACAGTTCTTCTGGAGGATTCTCTGAAAGTTCAGTCTCTGCTGTGCTTCTTCAGCAGCTCCTTGGTGTTGGTGCTCCAGGTTAGCTTGTCCTCCAACTCCATGTCCAGAAACCTGAACACTGGGACCCTCTCCACACAGGTCCCACTGATGGTGAGAGGATGGATGTCCGTTTTGTTCTTCCTGAAGTCGATCACCAGCTCCTTTGTTTTGGAGATGTAGAGGAGCAGGTTATTGACTTTGCACCACTCTGACAGTCGCTTCACCTCATCCTGTTCTCCAGCTCCACCTTCCCATCTGAGATGAAACCAACAACAGTCGTGTCATCTGCAAACTTTATGATCTTGTTGTTGAGGTGGTTGGAGACACAGTCATGAGTGTAGAGGGTGTCGAGAAGTTAGCTGAGCACACAACCCTGTGGCGATCCAGTGTTCAGGCTCAGAGCAGTGGAGGTGTGGGGGTCCAGTCTGACCCTCTGGGATCAACCTGTTAGGAAGTCCAGGATGATGGGAGCCCAAGGTTTACTAGCTTGGACACCAGACGTTGGGGGAGTATAGTGTTAAATGCTGAGCTGAAGTCCACAAAGAGCATTCTGTCGTAGTTCTCCTACTTCTCTAAGTGGGTCAAAGCGGCATGAAGTGCTGTGGATACAGAGTCCTCTGTGGACCTCTTTGCTGTGTAGGCAAATTGGAGAGGGTTCAGCTCAGCAGGCAGGCGGGCGAGGATGTGACTCCACACCGGGCTCTCAAAGCACTTCATGACGATCGGTGTGAGTGCCACTGGACGGTAGTTGTTCAGGGTGTTGATGTTGGTTCTTTTAGGCAGGGGGACAATGGTAGAGGACTTTAGGCAGAGAGGGACAGTGGCTTGAGACAGGGACTAGTTAAAAATCTATGTGAAGATTCCAGCCAGTTGGTCTTACCTGCCTCACCTCACACTCCTCTACTGTGAGAGCAGAGCTGCTGTGGACAGGCAGCTGTGATGGAGCTGTGGTAGGTGTCGCCTCAAAGCTGGCAAAGAAGATAATCATCTCCTCTGCCAGGAAGTGGTTCCCTCCGTGCATGGCTGGTTGCTGGGTCTGTAGCTGGTAATGTGCTGGACACCCTGCCACACCTGCCTGGTGTTGTTGCTCCTGAGCTGCTTCTCTATTCTCCCTCTGTATGATGCCTTGGCTCGGCAGATGCCTCTTCTCAGGTTGGCTCTGGTAGAACTGTAGAGTGCTTTGTCCTCTGACATGAAAGCAGCGTTCCTGGCTTTCAAGAGGCCCCGGACCTCCCTAGTCATCCATGTTTTCCTATTCGGATAGATCCTCACGAGTCTGTTCCTAGTGACATTGTCCATGCAGAACCTGATGTAGTCCAAGACTGCTGAGGTGTGGTTTTCCAGGTCCTGATGTGCAAAAACCTCCCAGTCAGTTCTTTGGAAGCAGTCCTGTAGTTGGGGGTGGGGGGTATCGTCAGGCCAGATGGTGACAGTCTGGGTTGTGATGGGGACACGTTTCCGCAGGGGGGTGTAAGCAGGGATCAGTAGCAGGGGCACGTATCAGACTGGCCAAGGTGTGCTAAGGGTTTAGCCCTGTAGGCCTGTCTTATTTTATCAATGAAATCAGTTTTTATTTGTGCAAGATCATCAATGTAAAAAGATGCTAAAATGATTACATTTTAAGTAAGTACTCATCTAATGCAACAAAAACAATCATATCTTAACTGTTTGTTTAGCCTGTGTCAAGAGCTATTCTTGCAAGTTTTAAACTGATTTGTCTTGTCACTGGCCTCAGTCTCAGATTATTCTTTGTTTAAAACAGAGAAATGCACGCAACTGGCCTTTTGTAAGACTCATTTATCCCATGAGTATGTATAGCTTCCAGTCACTCTATATGCATGTGTTTCTACCACAAGTCATACCGGTGTTAAGCTCAATGTTTTTAGAAATCTATAGAACTAACTACTTTGGGGTGAAATCTGTCACTTTTTTATTTTTTTCATTTGTTCTTTATGGTGTTTTATGTAGGAGAGCACTTTGAACTGCCTTGTTGCTGAAATGTGCTTCACAAATAAACTTGACTTGATTCTTGTTGTATGTGATCATTCCCCAGGCTTGCTTCCCAGCTGACTTTGCAGAAGCTGGTCAGCAGTTGGAGACCCTGAAACAGCTGTGTGGCACTCTGAGTCCTGAGGACACTCATCACCTGGCTCAGACACAACTCCTGGAGTGTGAAAAGAGGTTGGCTGCCATTCAGTATCAGCTTAGTAGACATCAAGATTAATCACAACCTGATTCTCTGTGATGTAATGAAAGGGAGGATAGTAATCTGAAAGCTATTTATTGTGTCTCATACTGTTAAATTAATCTGACACACTGGTTTGAGCTGTGTGTAGAACTTCAAGAGCAGCAGGAGGAAGGTTATCAGCACAAGTTTAAAGGCAATGACAGGTTCTTTATTTTTCAGAAACAAGATCCACTTATTTCCTAGGTTAAGATGTGGATGTGAAGCTTTATAGTCTTCACATCTACATGTGAAGATATGAGAATTATTCCCTCATATCTTGCATATCTTATATATTCACAGACATATAAGATATGCTGACATTTATTCATAAAAGCATGAAATTACCTCATATGATCTCAGCTTAATTTAGAAAAATAGACAAAAAATAATTCATTGACTTTCTTTGGATATGGAACAGTTTTTATAAACATTTCTATTACAGCATTTAAAAAAAATTAAATTGGGTATAACTTAATTCTGGTGTTTATTATTGTTTTATTTTGAAGAGTTCATCAAGGCTCTGGTGAGGTTGGGACCACACAGAAGGGATCTAAAAAATCTAGTGAAAAGCTTCCAGTTTCTGGAGAGGTAAGACTAGAGAAAACCTTGTTTTCTGTTAAAAGACCTTCTGTTAGCAGTAAAATTCCAGTGAACAGGTTAATATTTGACCATTTGTTTTTTTTTAAATGATGGAAAAACCTGATGGCTGTCCTTCATTTTCATGAATTACAATTTACACATACTTGGTGCAGATGCATAGAGTACATCACAGAGGCAACTAAATCAATTCATAACAAATCAATTCTGAAAATAATCTCTGACATGGACACAGAGTTAAATGCCTCTTGCTGACAGCGCTGGAAGAGTTATGGACAGAACAGTTTGGAGCACATAAGGCAACAAATATAGTGCTGCTCTCAATATCTGTACTCTTTTATAACATCCATCTGGTACCTCACCATATTCTCAGAAGTGAAAACTCTTGCAATAATACGTGAGTAGTAGGAAGATGTACATACATGACTGAACATCTTAAGACATGCCGAATACAAAGCAAATTTGACTGTTTGACATGAGACAAAAAGGATCAG
The DNA here is from genome assembly GCF_019740435.1 of Gambusia affinis. Taxonomy (NCBI): domain Eukaryota; kingdom Metazoa; phylum Chordata; class Actinopteri; order Cyprinodontiformes; family Poeciliidae; genus Gambusia; species Gambusia affinis. The sequence goes on from NC_057883.1 coordinate 575,291, forward strand.
GGTAAAAACCTCTGCAGACACATAGAACTCAGAAAACCAGAGGTCAGAATCACAGTTTATCCAGTCATTATGTTATGATGGACTCAGTTTTCTACTGTGCTTTTAGAGGAATATTATGGTTTATTGTGGAGTTTAAATTATTAGTACAGTAGTATTAGTTTTATTTTTAATAAAACTGTAGTGTTTATTTTAGAATTACAGTAAAAGAAAATCCATAAAAACTTTCACATGTAATTAATTGGCAATGTGTAATTTTCAGGCAGAGCAGGTCGAAATATTTTGTTATTGTTGAAAGCCGCGTTAGAAAAATAAAGACATCTGAAAATAGTTAATCAGTTTTTGTAGATATAAGATATACCTACAAAATGTATACAATATGCCATGACTGGTTTAAAACATGATTCACTTTATGTTAAGTCAAATGAAATATGGTGGCCCTGAAGTGCAAACCACTTCAACAAATTGAAGAACACAACATTAACAAAATGGAAGAGGTCTGTACCAGTGGGAGACCTGAGTAATCCCTAATTTGACAGTATGGTACTACGTTTTGTTTATGAACCAGCAAAATGTAGTGTTGCTGCAATAAGTCATAGCGTCCGCCATATTGAATGTGGCTAAAGCTAATACAAGTAAACAGACCAAACTTCATAAAGCGCTGTTTTACAAAGTATTTTAAGTTAAGGGATGTCACTGACACATTTTCTCTCACCCACTATTATATTTAGGAATCAAAAAAACATTGAAGACAACATTTCAAACTTTTTGATGTGATTATTGAATTGTTTTGGGCCACAATGTTTACATATGATACAACTGATTATGAAAAGTCCTTTTTTATATTGGCTTTGGTGAACACAGACAATGACACACACACACACACACACACACACACACACACACACGCTTAATATGAGTCCACAAACTGTCGCTATTGCTTCTACATTGTCTTCTGTGTTTGTTTATTCTAAATTCATACATGGTATGTTGGGTTTTTATGGGATTTTCTTCTGGAATCGGAATGTTTGTGAGTGGAATCGGTGTCTGGTGTGTTGCTCCTGTCATGTGGCTGGATACATGGACCAATCGGACCTGTTGTACTTTTATTGGCTCGTGTCGTGTGTGGGTCTCTCTCTTACTCTTGCCGCTATGGTAACATTTAAACCTTCAAAGTAAGATACAGAAACGCTGCAAAAACAAACATTTTACTTTCATGAACAATTTAACTCACAATAACCACAAACTAATGGGAGCCCTGACCTTTATTTTCTCTGCAACGAGACGGTTCCATCTGGGAGTGATGGGGAAACAATGACACTCGAAGTGTTGCTTATGCTATGCTCGCTATGTGGCGAAGCAGTTTGTAGGGTTCGTTGCCTCATTAGCGAGTTGGTCTCCACATATTATGTAGTGTGAATGTGGGAGTCACCTACCAGGATAAATCCATTCTCCTGTCTCTTCTCTGGGCCTTTTCCCCTTCGCAAAGAAACTTTCTGAAGACATCTGATCCGTTTCTTACTCATTTTGCTGCCTGTGGGTCATTCAGGCTTGAGCCTCTGCCCCTTTTATCCTTGAGGCCCCTAGCGCCCCTTTTGAGCTTGTTTTTTTCTTTTTTGTGTTATCATATTTACAGGATTTGTTGTTTGCGAAGAGAGTAATAAGCACACTTATTCCCATGTTATGGAGGGGGAACAGATTATTTCAGGTGGCTAAAATATTTGGTTTATTATTTTTTCTGTAATGGCTTTGACATGGATTGGAACTAAAAAAATAAACACACATTTTTATGTGTGTTTGTATAAATACAAATTTCCTTGAGATTATACATTTGTATTTAAAAACATTAGTTCAGTTAATTTCTGCTGTATTCACTCATCCTGGAGTGTGTATGTCACTCCATCCTATCTACGTGGGGACTTGTGCGGTTGTGCACCAGACAACAGTGGACCCCTGTCGTTCTATACAAACCATGTGGGGACCTTGATTTGTAGTGGTGATTTGTATTAATCTGTGTTGGCTTCTTATTTTAGGTAATCCCTTTTCAGGTTTTACTTAATATAATTTAATAAATTTTATTTTTTATTAACTCAGAAAATCCTTGTGTGATCTCCATTAATGTTACCCCACCAAACGAGCCAGGTGGACGTAACAATACTGTTACTTTATCACTAATTCTTTTATTTTCCATAATATTTAAATCCGGTGCAATAAACGCTATCCCTACTTGATTATTTGACATTTTTGAAGGTTTTGTATATACTTGGATATATTTTGAATATTCTTTATTTATATAATTTTCCACTTCATTCTTTTCCATCTCTCTTCCCTTTTCCAACTTTAAGCCAACTTCAGCCTGTTCTAATATCCATGGTGGGATGGCAGGATAGACAACTACCAAACTAATTTGAATTTTATTGATCCCAATTTCTTTTATTTAATTTAAAATTACCCATCCAAAACTATTTGTATTTTTCTTTTTCTTGACAAGGTTTAAGTGTTAAATATGGAGGATAATTTTTATCATGACCTTTAATATTCGCCCAATATATTCCTGCTATTTGTTCTCTTCTGATCTTCATTGGCATCTCAACCTGTAGAGCCGAGACTGGAGTTGTTTTCATCGCTCCGCAGCATAATCTTAACGCTTGATATTGTATTTTGTCTATCTTTGCCAATAAATTACTTGAAGCTGAATTATATAAAAAACATTCATAATCAAAAATAGATTGAATTAATCCAATATAAATCATCCTTAATGTTTTCCCATCAGCTCCCCATTCTCTGCCTACTAGACATCTTATAATATTTAAAATTCTTTCACTTTTTACCACTATCTTATCTATGTGTATTTTCCATGTGAGTTTTTTATCAAACCATATCCCCAAATATTTAATTTCTTCTCTCCTTTCTATTATACTCCCATATAATTTGGTTCCACATTACTACCCACTCTCTTTTTTGAAAAAACAACACATTTAGATTTAGATATTGAAAACCTAAATCCCCATTCTAACGCCCACGCTTCTACATTATATAATGCTTCCTGCACTTTCTGTTTTATAAATTCAATGTTCCTTCCCCTTTTCCAAATAACACCATCATCTGCAAATAGTGAAACACCTAAGGATTTATCTATATTATTAAAAATATCATTAATCATTATACTAAATAAAATAGGGCTTATAATACTCCCTTGGGGAGTTCCATTTTCCACTTGGTATTCTGAGCTAATTTCCCCTTCTATTTTCACTCTAATATTTCTTCCCATTAAGAAATTTTTAATCCATCTACACATTTTACCCTTTATGCTTGTTACGCTTGTTTTAATTTAATCAGCAACTCTTCTTTCCACAACAAATCATCCAAGAACACTGCTACTATCACACTCTCTTTATTCATTTGAGCTCGTCTAATTTCATGTTCCAAACATACTGCTGGATCAATCGTACTCCTTCCTTTTCTAAACCCAAATTGGTATTCTTTAATCTTCCCCTTGGATTCTAAGAAATATATTAACCTATTATTTATCATTTTCTCCATAACTTTACCTAAACACGACGTTAGGGCTATTGGTCTATAACTTTCAGTTAAATATGGATGTTTCCCAGGTTTGCATATAGGAATAATAATAGCTTCCTTCCATTTATCAGGCAAAACTCCTTCCTTACATTTTTATTCGATACATAGATCATTTTGAATTAATTCTATATTCTGCTGCTTGTTGGTTTCACGTCCTAATTTTTCCCTATTATTTAGATTCTCTGTACTATGTATCTTAGCGAACATCTTTGCTAATACTTCAGCCTTACTTTTATTGTCTAGATTATTTCCATTTTCTTTTATTATTGGAAAAGATAACTCTTTTCCATTCCCTGACATTTTTTAATAGTATTCCAGACCTTATCTAATGCTGAATTCTTCCCCAAAGACTCACAATACTTTCTCCAATAATTTCTTTTAGCACTTTTAATAACTCTCCTAACTTCTGCCTGTTTTCTTTTAGTTTCAGATTCTGAAAGTTTATCATTTTTTTAAAATAACTTAAATGCCTTATTTCTCTGTTTAATAACTATTGAACATTCTATTGTCCACCAAGGAACTATTTGTTTTCCTTCCTATTTCCAGTACTTTTGGGAATACTTAATTTAGCTGAATTTATTATATCCTTGCTAATTTCTGAATTACATTTTTTAAGCATTCTTCACTCAAAACTCCAAACATTTGCTCTCCCAAACTTCCACCTCCCCTCAACCTTTGACTGATCCTGTTTCATAACTACCCCTATATTAATGATTATTGGGCAATGATCACTTCCCATTGTATTTTCTATCATTATTTCCCATCTGCATACATCAGCAATAGATTGAGATACCAATGTCAAGTCAATAGCAGACTCTTTATCTCTTACAATATCCACCCGAGAGCCTTCTCCATTATTTAAAACAATTAATCCTTTTTCTTCTATTAACTCTTCTACAATCTCTCCTTTATAGTTATCTTGTTCACCCCATAATGTGCTATATGCATTAAAATCCCCACACCACAGTATTTTCCCTCTCCAACGTTTTAGGATTTCTACAAGTTTTGATTTTTCTTATTGTTTACAAGGGTTATAGAAATTAATTATTTTGACACTCCCTTCATTTGTCCATACTTCAGCAACAATGATTTCTAAGTCTGACACTATTTGTACTGGTATTTGAATAAATGTTATGTTAGTTTTGATAAATATAGCACATCCTCCATTTTTACTTTCCCTGTCTTTACGTAGAACTGAATAACCGTTAATAATAAACTGTAATGATGGTTTGAGCCAAGTTTCTTGAATACATATTATGTCCGGTTTTGGATTTAATTTACTAACGAAACCTTTAAATTTTTGTTCATTTGCTACTAAACTTCGAGCATTCCACTGTACTATTAGAATTATGTAACTGTTTGAGACGCTTCACAATCAGCTGACCCTTCACCTTGTCTTAGCTCATCATGTATTTTCTCCCAAGATAAATCTTTTACCTTAAAAAAATGTGTAGCTGCTTTCACTATAATTTTAATCTTCTCAGTTTTATTTCTTGCTTGTTCTGCACAGTTAATAATGTACGCAAGAAATGGAATTAATTTATCTAACGTAATATTTCCCTGATCATTATTTGTCACTACTATCTTTTCCTGATTTTCATTCAACTTATTATCATTACTTTTCACCTGTTTCACTGCCTCAGTATAAGTTATTCTCTTCTCAGTCCTAATTTTTTGAATTTCAGCTGCCTCTTTCCTTATATTGCATCCTGCATATGCTGCAGTATGATTTCCTCTGCAGTTGCAACACTTGACAGGATTATTTCCACATTCTCCTCCACATCTGCCACACCTCTGCTTCCCTTTACAAACATTTGCAACATTTCCATATCTTTGACATTTATAGCATCTAATGATGGAACATATTGTCTTACGTTATAACTCAAATATCCAATCATTATCTTATCAGGCAGAATTCTATCTTTGAAGACCAATAGTACAGATGTATTATCCATTTTCTTTCCATCCCTATAAGCTTGTAGTCTCTTGATTTCTGTAATTTCTCCTCCTTTAATCATTTTCTTCATCTCTTCCAAGTTTTCTCCTACAGGGATTCCTGAAATCACCTGTTTTACCCCTTTTACCTACTCAACCACCTTTCTTTCTATCACTTCCTTTTTACACACCATTTGTAGCTTAAGAGCTTTATTTCTTTGTTCAGCATTTTTACATATAATTAGTAGACTCCCATCTCTTATCACCTTAGCCAACTCTACCTCTCCAATAGCTCTCATAAGTCCATTCGACAAACTAATAGGACTTACCCCCATCAAATCCTGCCCAGTTTTAAACTTTAATATTACTTTAAATTCTTCCATCATTGCTTTCTTCCTTATTTCAGTTGTTTCCTCTTCATCTTCATCTTTTCCCATTACCCAATCCTTTTTTTCCCTTATCACATGGGAAGAAGGAGTAACCAATGGACTCAACTCTTATAAGTCTCTCTCCCTTGAGCTTCTTCTTCTTTGTGGTTTTTATTGGCAGGTGACATCTAACGTTAAGATGTATTATCGCCATCTACTGTGCTGGAGTGTGGACCAGAGCATCTCCCCCAATCTAAATTCTTACATATAATCCTGTTACCTTCAAAAATGCAATAACTGCTTTATTTATTTTATGTTTAATTAAAATCTTATTAAGCTTTAATGTTTCTATATCATATTTCCTAATTTCTTGTTTTAACTTCTCTCTACTTACTGTATATTTTTCACAATGAATAATTACATGTTCTACTGTTTCCACATCCATACCACATTCACAACTACCTGTTGGATGTTTACCTATCAAATGTAGAGTTTTATTTAATCCAGTATGTCCAAGGCGCAATCTTGTCATTACTACTTGCTCTCTTAGATTTTCTCCTATTATTTCCATATTTCCTACTTTCTTTTGTATATGAAATATATGACGACCTTTAGTACCTTCTTCCCACAATTGTTGCCATTCAGATTTAATTTTGGTCTTAATAATTGATTTTATTTCAGATTTACAATACGTTATTTCCATAATTCTACTTTGTTTCAAAGACACCTTAGCTAAATGATCTGCCATTTCATTCGCTTCTATATTTTTATGGGCTGGTATCCACATAAACCTAATCTCTACTTGAGTTTGTGTCATTCTAAATATAACTTCATAAATTTCATATACTAACTCCATACCACTTTCAGATGAAATATTTAAAATAGACATTAGTGCTGATAATGAATCTGAACATACAAGAACTTTTCTTATTTTATTTTGCTCTACCCACTGTAAGGCCATCAGTATCGCTAACATTTCCACTGTATATACAGCTAAATGGTCAGATGTTCTTTGTTTCATAAATATATCTAGTTCAGGAATAGCATAAGCAAATCCTGTTTTATTTGAAACTAAATCTTTTGAACCATCTGTATATATGATTTCTCCCTTGAGCTTCCACAAACACTGTTTTTTTAAAGCCAATTGGCAACACAGCTGCACGTAAGTGGACCAAGCCACAATTAAACAGGTAAAAATGAAACAAAGTCTAAACAGAAACAAGAATAATATTATTAATCTAATTTACAAACTCAACACAATGAAATAATGTACAAAATAAACCCTGTAAAACAAGATAACTCAAAAGTTACTTTAAAGAAAAACAAACAAAGCAATAGAAAACCCTCTAATTGGTAGATCCCAGCAAGGTAATCAGTGACATCATTCAGCCATTTAACAGGAAACACTGGGCCGGCCACTCCCACACTTCTGACCTGCTGCAAAGCTACAAGGGAGAATGGTAAGAAAAAAAGAAACACAAATACCAAGAATATACTTTGAAACAAAATAAACAAATTCAACCAATAATTCAAAAGTGGTAGCTTTAAACTAAACATATAAATAGATGGAAACTGCAACATAATACTAACACAAACAAACCCGGGATAGTAAATGAAGCAAGGTTGCAAACTAATGTTTAAATTTAAGCATTATAACCCATTACAAAAAAAATTAAAGTATCAAAATAATAATAAGGGACAAGTGGTGAACATACACTGAACCACTTTGTCACAATCTCTGGCAGTGCTGTTTACATTACATACATGTATGACAGGATACATTTATTGGCCAGCTGATTTATTGGCCAGCTGATTTATCGACCAATTGATTTCTGGGTGTCGATTTCCTTAATTTTGGGGGGATTTTGGTCGGTCAATACTTATATGTGAAGCTCATCTTATCCCCTAATCTTATCTTCATCAGCAAAGGTTTAAAAATAAACCACTGTCCTCTTCTGCTCTGCAGTGAGAGGTTTGACTGACGCACCGGCCCACCAGGTAGATCTGCACGTTTACAGTTAACAATATTCACCCCACTGTTGCCAACTCAGTGACTTTCTTGATTTATTTAGCGACATATCAGACATAAGAAGAAAATCATATCAACCAAAATCGGCAGGTCAGGCTTTTTAAAGCTCCGGGGATCGGCCAGAAAACTGCAGTCGGTGCAGCTCTACACATATTCATGACATTCTGTGATTAAATAAATTTCTCTTAAGCATTACTCCAATAGCTAAAAATGTAATTTATACCAGGTGAGTCTTTCTCCCCTAGAATGTGGACCGGTACCAGTACTGGACTTCATCAACTAATTTAAAGGTTAACTCAGTTTCACACAAAGACCTCGCATAAATAAACTGGACCGTTCAAGCTAATTTTCTATTAGCAGCTTTTTAAATATTTGACATTACATTACATTACTAAGACACATTAAAACAAACCTTTACCTTGGCTTTTTTCTTTCTCTTTTCTCCCGCCCTGAAGGTTAAGTCCTTTTTATATTGTTTTGTTTATGTTAAACCTTGGCAAAATGACCAGGATTTAAAAACAGAACAAAAACACAGTTCTATTAGAGAAAAACTTAAAAACCTCAAAACACAACACACCTGCGCAGGGGAGAGAATGTGTGAAGCCAGACACTGTCAGACAAACTCTCTCTGTACATCGGACAGAACATCAGTTTTTATACACATCTTTAGACGCCTAGGTGGCGCAAAAACAATTCTTGGAAGTAAAAACAACACCTCTTAGAGCAACGGTCACACAGTTAAGTGGAACATCATGACCCAATTGACCAATGCACACAGTAAAGTGTGGTTTCCTGTAACCGCTTATTCACTTCACACCCCGAGAGTTCCACAGTTTAGACAGGCGGTTTAGACACTATTCTATCTTGGTCAGCAGCCAGGTGTCTGCACAAAGATAAGTTGCTGGGCAGAAATGCGTTTAAAAGATGGAACAAGCTGTGACACCTTTAAGGTGATATAGAAAATCCTGCACTTTGTGGTTGGTGTTTCCTGTCAACGTCTTCCTCTAAGAGGAAAGTGCAGCTCTGAGCAGAGAGGCACTGTAACCTTAATAAGTAAGACACATATAATAAAAATATGCTTAATTGAATGAATAACCTGGTTAATACAAATGATAACAGTGAAAATAATTATTTTGGTTAACACTTACTTAACTTCTGAAAGGAACTTTGGCTATTTGGATGCACTCTGCATATTGCACGGCAGCTCATGTTACCGGCGAAGTTTGCGGTACCTATCGCGGCAAGAGCATCCATCCATCCATCCATCCATTTCCTGTTCACCCTTGTCCCCTAGTGGGATCAGGAGAGTTGTTGAACACAGAGACACACAGGACACACAACCAGTCACACACACGCGCACACGCACACACACACACACACACACACACACACACACACAGCTAGGGAGAATTTAGAGAGACCAATTAACCTGACAGTCATGTTTTTGGACTGTGGGAGGAAGCTGGAGAACCCGGAGAGAACCCACCATGCACAGGGAGAACATGCAAACTCCATGCAGAAAGATCCCCGGACCGGGAATCGAACCCAGGACCTTCTTGCTGCAAGGCAACAGCTCTACCAACTGCACCACTGTGCAGCCCTGATTTCTACATACATTATCAAATATATATATTATTGTAAAAACAAATCACTTCATGGTGAAATTGTGTTTTTGATATTATAACAACAGAAATTATTACTAAAAAAAATTAAAAATCAGCTACACTTAGTGGCCCTGGGGCCCTAAGCAGCTGCTTAATTTGCTTATGCCTTGGGCCAGCCCTGCTGTGGAAATAAGGCTAGATGTGTTTATTTGTTTTATCTGTGATGGAATCTGCATTCTCTGTTCTACATGTTGAATATTAATTAAACAAAAAAATTTGATTGGTAAAAATATATGACAGAATTTTTTATGACACCATCAGTCAAAATGATGGACAACAAAAATGTCTAGTGCAAACTCCGCTCAAAAAATATCCAGTGAGGTACAACAGATAAGACATGTCATTCTATCATTGTGGTGCAGGTGTCCCAGGTTATAGTTCAGAAAACGGTTGAGAAGAAGACTGACATTGAGAAGCAAGCATCTGTGGAAGAAATCACAAAGAAGGAAGCTTTAGAAAGGTACACTATATCCCAATTTTTCAGCACTAGAATGTTTTTTATTTGACTATGTTGCTGATTTTGATATAGTAATATTTAGATAATTGTTTTATTTCATCTCATGGAATTTCCAGATATGAAACTTGCAAAAGAACTCTGCAAGCTCATCTGGCTAAAAATGAACAGAACTTTACGGATGTTCCTTCTGACTTAATCTCCCTGAAAGCCCTGCATACACGACTCCAAGAAATACAGGTACATGTCAGAAAATGACAAAACAAACAGACCAATCACAGTGATGAGTTAAGGAATTTGACTTGAACTATTTCCCTCCACAGTCTCTGAGACAGGAGACTGAGTTACTGTGGTCTGAGTATGCAAACCAGTTTTCCCAACTGAGAGGGGACTCTTCGCTGGAGCAAGAGAAGGCAGAGCTGCTGGAGCTCTGGCGCAGCCAACAGACAAACCTTCAGAGGAGAGGCAGCTCACTGGGTGCTGCCCTCAGACAGATTGATTCCACAGAAAACCACCTGGTGGACTTTAATGACCGCCTGGACCGCTATCTGAGACAATCCAAAGATATTACTGGCTTCAGCTTGGCCAGCACCAACATCCTTAAAGATATTAAGGTCAATATCCCTTGTCAACCATTCAGCTGTGCAAATGCTTGGGGGAGTGGGGAATATGTATGTTTTCCATTTGTTCTCACAAGTAGGAGGGGGAATTCCCTATCAGAATTCACACAAGGAGAGTCCAAAGTCAAAGCATTCTTGACCTGATATTTACAGTCATAATCACTAAATCAAAATATTAAGTTCATTTATGCAATATCTCAATCTATCAAGTAGAACACCTTATATGGATTAATTACACACAAACTGTCAACCAACTTAAAGGTTGATATTTTGAAAAGCTACTTTAAATTGAACAAACCTCAGATTCCAATTTACAAATTTATTAAATATGACTGTATGTGGTATGCATATTATTGTATTTGATCTTAACTGATTTAAAAGGTAAATGGCAGCACTTTCTGATTTTAGGGGAAGCAGCTGTAGTTTGACACATTCTAATCAAATGGGAACAGGTCTTGTTATGTGTTTTCATAATTAATCAACACAAAACTTTGTCTCGTTTCACCAAAGGAGCTCCATGACAACATTCATAGTGAGTTGGATCAGTTGTCCCGACTGGACCCTGAGTCCAGTGACCTGGACCCTGGAGAATGCTTCCGTCTGACTCGAGAAGTCGAGACTCATAAAGCCAGCCTGGATCAGCTCCGACAGCAGGTCCAGAAGAGCGAAGCGGCAGCCCGTGCACTTGACCAATTTCTCATCTCACTACGCAAGGTGGATGATGACATATCTGGGGTCCAAGGTACCTCCTGCACTGAGTCTGTGGTCCTGCAGGACTGTCGCTGCAAACTGTCTCTGATCAGACTGAGCATTGACAGTCTGAAAGAAAAGGCACCTCAGCTGGACCTGCTCCTGCAAGGAGCCAGGCTGACTGTAACTAGGGATGGTTCCCCAGCTTCCTGTCTTGACATGGTGGCTGTACTGCTGAGAAGCCTGGAGGAGGCTGACAGTGGACTGGCCAGCCAGCAGAGAGGCCTTCAGAAAGAGACTCAAAGCAAATCTTTTGGTCTAAGGAAAAGGATAACACTTGGAGAGCTGAGGAAGCTTCAGGATGCGATTGAAAAACAAGGCTTGAAAGAGCCCACCATGCCTGCTGCGCAGCACAGGTAATTCATAATCTAGTTTCATTTGGATTTCATGTTAATATTGGTTTTTGCACTTAATCTTAGGACAGTTCTCCTGATAAAGTTTATTCTTCCCTACTGAATTTCTTTTTTTCATTGTGGTATTGTTGCTCAAAATAGTTAGAATTATTTTAATATCCTAAGCTATGATATGTGAGACAGAAAAATAAACAAAATAAAGTAAAAAAAAATCCAGTGTTGAAATGTTGAAAACATTTGCCAAAAAAAACAACAACAAAAAAAACGGTGCTAGAAAGAAACTTTATTGGTGAAAACAAAATTATTTGTGGTGTAATTAATGGCATTCCATGAGATGAGGATTTAGATAAATCAAAAAGAAACATTTTTGGTGCTCTGGCAGAAGACTTTAAGGAATTAACAAAAGCTGATAAAACATATGACAATATTACAGTGGAATGCAAGAACTTTAATTGCAAACAGACAGGAATTTAAAGTTTATATAGATGAACTTGAAGAAAAAACAGAGATTATATGTATACAGGAAGCATAGCTAAACCCAAATCTAGATTTTGTTATAAAAGGTTTTAAGAATGGATAGAAAAGAGGGAAGTGGGGGAGGGTGTATGATTTTAGAAAGCAGGGAATACAATATCAGATTTTAGGGGAAGGTATAGAATTGGAATATAGTGTAGTTGAAATATGGGGAACAGAAGGAATACGTAATATTATTTTTTATAATCTTTGTAAACTACTGACTTTTGAAAAGATGGAGGAATCTTTTGGAAGGGAAAGTTATATGGTGTGGGGATTTTAATGCAAACAGTACATTGTGGAGTAAATACAATAATAAAAACAGACAAGTTATTGAAGAGTTAATAGACATGAAAAATGTTGTATGTCATAATGATGGGAGGGGAACAAGAATTAATGTGAGAACAAGAACAGAGCCTGCAGAAAGTTGAACATTTGTGTCTAACTCAATGGCTAGAATTTTGTTATGGGACATTAAAATTACTGCAGTTGTTACTGATCACTATCACTATGTTTTGACATAAAGAAAACCTATGACATGTTGTGAGTAGAACGATTTATTAAAATATACAAACTGGCTATTATTGTCAAAATGTTTTATTGGGTTGGGACTTTTATCAAATAAAAAATTACAAGTCAAAATAGGCCAAAAGTTTTCTATGAATTATGCAATTGAATATGGAAACAGAGAGGGAACAATAATGTTTTTGCAATGATACATGTGTTTACAAAACTCAAGAAGCTGTTCACTTTTTGCAAATGAGTGCAAAACATGCACTCATGTGGAAGAGGGGACAAAATGCAAACTTTATCACTACAACAATTCAAGAAACTATTGATAAAATTGAGAAATGGCAATTTCAAGGAGGATTTAAAACAAAGATTGCAATATTTACACACAAAAACATACAGGACATCAAAATTAAGTTGTATAGATAATAGAATAAAATAAAATGGATAAAGTTTTTAAGAAAATGGTTTGAGAAAATTACATGGAATATATATATACAGTCATCCCTTACAAAAAAATCACATGTGATCACATGTGGTTCACACATTTCCACATCTGATCACATGAAAATCATATGTGATCACATGTGATTTTACCACGAAACGTTCCAAAATCACACGTATTCATGTGCTTTCACATGTGATTCACATCATTCACATGTAAAATTTGTGTGAACAACATGTGATCACATGTGATTTTCATGAGATTTTTTTGTAAGGGATGAAAAAGTTTGGGCACCCCTATTAATCTTAATTATATTTATCTCTAAATATTTGCATGTATGGAACAGATATTTCAGTTTGGTACAACCAATGACTTATAGACACAGTAATATTTCAGTATTGAAATATTACTGTGTAGACTAAAAGTAAATATGCAATATACATTAAAACAAAATTTGACAGGTGCGAAAATATGGGCACCTCAGCAGAAATGAGACATTAATATTTAGTAGATTCTCCTTTTGCAAAAATAACAGCTTCCAGTTGCTTATTGTAGCTTTTAATGAGTTCCTGGATCCTGGATAAAGATATTTTTGATCATTCCTCTTTGCAAAACAATTCCAGATCAGTTAAGTTTGATGGTCGCCCAGCATGGACAGCCCGCTTCAAATCATCCCACAGATGTTCAATGATATTCAGGTCTGGGGACTGAGATGGCCATTCCAGAACATTGTAATTGTTCCTCTGCATGAATGCCTGAGTAGATCTGGAGCGTTGTTTAGGATTCATCCCTGGCGTAACTTCAACTTCATAACTGATTCTTGAACATTATTCTCAAGAATCTGCTCATATTGAGAGAAAACCAGGTGACCCTCAACTTTAACAAGATTCCCAGTGCCGGCATTGGCCACACAACCCCAAAGCATGATGGAACCTCCACCAAATTTTACAGTGGGTAGCAAGTGTTTTTCTTGGAACGCTGTGTTTTTTTGCCACCATGCATAACGCCTTTTTCTATGACCAAACAACTCAATATTTGTTTCATCAGTCCACAGGATCTTATTCCAAAATGAAGCTGGCTTGTCCAAATGTGCTTTTGCAGACCTCAAGCGACTCTGTTTGTGGTGTGCTTGCAGAAAAGGCTTCGGTCACATCACTCTCCCAAACAGCTTCTCCTTGAGCAAAGTGCGCTGAATTGTTGAACGATGCACAGTGACACCATCTGCAGCAAGATGATGCTGCAGGTCTTTGGAGGTGGTCTGTGGGATGTCCTTCACTGTTCTCATCATTCTTCTTCTCTGCCTCTCTGATATTTTTCTTAGCCTGCCACTTCTGGGCTTAACAAGAACTGTCCCTGTGGTCTTATTATGTTCCTCACAGTGGAAACTGGCAGTTTATATCTGTGAGATAACTTTTTGTATCCTTCTCCTGAACAACTATGTTGAACAATCTTTGTTTTCAGATCATTTGATAGTTGTTTTGAGTTCCCCATGATGCCAATCTTCAGAGGAGATTTAGATTGGAGAACAACTTGCAACTGGCCACCTTAAATACATTTTCTCACGATTGGCTACACTCGGCTATGAAGTTCAAAGCTTAATGAGGTTATCAAACCAATTTTGTGTTTCAGTAAGTCAGTGAAAAGTAGTTAGGAGTATTCAAATCAATAAAATGATTAGGGTACCCAAATTTTTGCACCTCTCAAATTTTGTTTTAATGTATATTACACATTTTCTGTTAGTCCAACAAACCTCATTTCAATATTGAAATATTACTGTGTCCAACAGTGATCCCTTGTTTTGTGCGGGGGTTACGTTCCAAAAAGAACCCATGATAAGCAAAATCCGCGAAGTAGGAGCCTTTACTTTTTTAACGATTATTAAACAATGAAATACTCCATAATACATTTAAAACAAAGAACAAAACCTTTTTTTACAGGGCCAAGCAATTTTATAACAAATAAAAGTACTGTATAAATGTTTTCCTTTTTTTTTTTTTTTTTTTTTTTTTTTTTTTACAAATTACTATATTGAAAGAATAATTTTAATCATCAATACGAAGTGAAGGCTTCAAATTGCGGATATCCGTTCCACCACGACCTGAGTCATTGGATTAGAACGGAAAAAAATGATTATGAAAAAAAACACAAAGTGCAGTTGGACAAATAGTGATTCCCCTGTATTTATATACTCCTCCTGACTCCGCTCTGTCGCATTTTTGTCTTCTAAAGCCCGCAGTGCAGGTGTGTTTGTTCGGGAGAAGAACATAGTTATCGGCAGTGATGGCATAGTTACTTTGAAAAAGTAACTTTAATCGGACTACTGATTACTCCTTGAAAAAGTAACTTAGTTAGATTACTGACTACTTGATTTGGAAAGTAACTAAGTTACATTAAAAGTAACTTTTTAGTTACTTTCAGCAGCTGTTAACAACAACGCTCAGCCTCCTGTGAAAATCACATTGAGCTTTGCTAATACTTAATTGTCAGCTATTTTATAATGGTAACATCAACAATGTGTCGCCACTGATAAGGTTGAACTGAAGAGGAGATTGTACAAAAAAACACTACAAAAAAAAAAAAAAAAAGTGAATAGTTTGTGTGATCCACTGTTGTCTGGGAAACTCTAAGAATTTCAACCTCCCCCCCCAAGCCTCCGGGTTATGCGTTACGGCCCTGCGTTTGGTGTCAAAGCGCAAAGAGCTCCTCTTGCAGCTCAACAACTCAGATGGCTGCACAGATTTGTGACACTTATCTTAATATTAATAATTATAGTGGCGTTAAGTTGCCATTATAATTATTGGCAACTACGGACACGTTCATTCGTGGCTGTTTTCACGTTTATTGCGCTGTTCATATTGGTCTCGATGTTTGCAGTTTTCTGGAGCGCAACGCGAAGCTCGACGTCATTCAGAGGTAATACATTAACTTGACATTAACAAAGACACAGCGGGACGGATCATCCGGGAAATGATGGACAGGGAGAGACTGATTAAAACTACCTTAATGACGGACAAATTCTGGGATTTATTATGAGTTTCTGCTTATTCCTAAATCCAAATGAGTAATTTCACGTTCAAAAACGAGCCCAAAAAGGAGCAACCCGCCACTCATTAAATCTGCAAGCGACTTTAAAAAAATGAAGCCCAAAGCCGCTTATAATAATCAGACTTGGTGACAGAAACTCAAAATAGTTCCAGTTTTTCCTCCAACAAAATGCTCATCTCCCTCCATTGTTTACATTTCTGTCGCATAGAGACGTCGGTCACTCGACAAGACAAGTAGAGGAAATACGATTAAATAACAAAAGAAGATAGTAACGCACAGTGATTTTGATAAGTAACTGTAGTCTGACTACTGGATTTGAAATAGCAACACGTTAGATTACTACTGAAAAAAGTGGTCCGACGTCAGTAACGCGTTACTGACATCACTGTTACCAACACACATTAGAACACACCTTTATCTTGTTTTTTTTCTATTCCTTCACTTTCTTTTCTCTCTCCCTGAAAGATAAGTCCTTTTTTGTTACATTGTTTTGCTTACTTATCTTCCACCAGAACTTTGGAGGTTTGGATGCACTCTGCCTGGCAGCTCATATTGGTGAAGTGAGGTACTCTAGCCACCATAAAAATAATAAAAAAATACATATAAAGATTGATTTCGGCATACATTATCAAATATATAATTTTAAAAAGAACTATATATTATATTATTAACAAAAACTGCGTGTTTTTGTTAATATAGTCACATAGAAATTATTACCAATAACAATAACAACAAAAAATCTCTTATCCCCACTCGTCACTGTTTCTGTAAATTCCTCATTGGAGCCCATGAACTCCATGTCAAAACTAGTCGCAAAACATACAGAAGAAATATCATACTGTGCAAACCAAAAAATGTAAATTGCTAATTCACTGCCTTGACATTGCCTAGATAGTTAGCAGGAATTATCTAACATTGAGTAATTAAACACAGTTACTGCTCCAACCTCCCATTCATCAGCAAAGTTATTGAAAAAGTTGTGTGTAAACAGTTAAATAGCTTCCTATTTACTGCTTTGACTCCTTCCAATCTGGTTTCCGGTCTCACCACAGCACAGAAACTGCCCTCATAAAAGTGTTCAATGACATCCATATAAACACGGACTGTGGGAGAACCACAGTGCTGGTTCTGTTGGACCTCAGTGCAGCTTTTGACACTGTTGACCATGACATACTACTGAATGGACTGGAGAGTTGGGTCGGACTCTCCGGTCCAGTGCTTAACTGGTTTGAATTGTACATAAAGAACAGGGATTTCTTTGTTTCAATTGGAAACTTCTCATCAAAGAGGTCAAAGGTCACATGTGGGGTACCCCAAGGTTCAATCCTAGGACCCCTCTTATTCAATATCTATATGCTCCCACTAGCTCAGGTTATAACAGGAAATAATATTAGCTACCATAACTATGCAGATGACACACAGCTCTACATTACGATGCCACCAGGTGACCTTTGATCCCATCCAATCACTGAACAGAGGCTTAGAACAGATAAATATGTGGATGTGCCAAAACTTCCTCCAGCTGAACAAAAACAAAACTGAAGTTATTATTTTTGGACCTAATAAGGAACGATCTAGAGTTATAGATCTAGAGTTATAGATCTAGAGTCAATGCACAGCTTCAGTTATTACAACTAAAAACCAGTGATCAGGCCAGAAACCTGGGAGTAGTGATGGACTCTGACCTAAAGACAGTTACAAAGACGGCCTTCTATCACCTGAAGAACATTTCCAGGATTAAAGGATTAATGTCTCAGCCAGATCTAGAGAAACTCATCCATGCGTTTATCTTCAGTCGTATTGATTATTGTAACAGTGTCTTCACAGGTCTGTCCAACAAATCAATCAAACAGCTGCAGCTGATCCAAAATGCTGCTGCTCGTGTTCTCACTAAAACCAGGAAGATAGAGCACATAACACCAGTTTTAAAGTCCCTCCACTGGCTCCCTGTAGCTCAAAGAATAGACTTTAAAATACTGTTGTTAGTTTATAAATCACTTAATGGTTTAGCACCACAATACATTAAAGATCTGCTGCTGTTATATCAACCTTCCAGAACTCTCAGGTCTTCTGGTTCTGGTTCTGCTCTGCATCCCCAGAACCAGAACCAAACGAGGAGAAGCGGCATTTAGCACCTATGCACCAAAAATCTGGAACAAACTTCCAGAAAACTGTAAAACAGCTGAAACACTGACTTCCTTTAAATCTCAACTAAAAACCCACTTGTTTAGAGTTTTATTTAAAACGTAATCAATTGCAAATTTATTGACGGAATCTGACTATGTTGTGTTTTTATTGTTGATTCTATGTTGCATTGTATTTTTGTGTTTGATTTGATGTAAAGCACTTTGAAATGCCTTGCTGCTGAAATGTGCTATACAAATAAAGTTTGATTGATTGATTGATTTATAACTTAGAAAAAGAGTGCAACGCTACAATATTAACAGATTTTTTGTAATGTAAATTGATAGGTATAAATTATTAGCTGTTCATCCGCTGAGCCCTGCTACTAGCCTGCATGTTCACGCTAGTCTTCTCTGTGCGGGAGGGGTTGATGGGGGGAGAGCATGCTATCGTAGCAGAGAGCAAGAGGGCAGAGCTTGGTCAAAATTTCAGGCCAAGTCCACTATTTCAAAAAAGTGACATACTGTAGCTTTAAAAGGAAATTAAAGACTTTACAACTAAATCTTTTAAATGAATAAAAATAAATAATTGTTTAAGAAAATTATATTTTGAGAACCTAACTCAAGTCACAAAAATAATTTGGCAATGGAAAGAAATACTATCTATAATAATAAAAAATGTTATTCTAGGGGAAGTGGGAAGAATGACCCTGGTTCTTTACAGTTAAAACATTACTTTATAGCTAATATTTTACTACATAGTATCAGTTATATAGTAATGCATTTTCTGATAAAAGCTTATTCTGAGTGTGACATGTTGTACTTTAAAAAATTTTTAACCCTAATATGTTATATTTAGAGCCGGCAATACTCATTTGACTGCCTTTTATGGATGTGTCAACAAGTTTTGGTGAGAGACTAGAATAAAATATTCATCAACATTGAATTTGCTTGCAGAAGATGATTTTTCACCATCTTAACTGGAAAAGAATAGCTTAGCTTAGATTTGTGGTGGACATAACTGAAAGTTATGTTTTCTGAAAGTATCTCAGATATGTTAGTAATTTCATCTGGTGAAAAACACATTTCTACTGATGAAATATGCTGTTTCTTTACATATAAAAACACTTATGTTATGAAAGCCTCAATTTCCTACATCATTCCTAAAACCTGTTTGACTTCTAGGCTTCGTGCTCTGATAGACTTAGAGGGCCAGCTACAGATTCAACAGTCTGAGGTTCAGAGTCTCCGGGAAATGAAAGATCTACAAGGTGAAGAAGAGAACCTCCTCCAGGACCTGGAAATGCAGTGGGAAGAGACTCAGAGAGCTTTCTTTGAACAGTAAGGCAAGAATACAAATCGTAAACTGTGTAAATCCAACAAACCATATTTTCCTACCAATCCATTGCAACACAGACAAAGTAGTCCAGTACATCCATTCAGATCAGTCAATCGGATGAGAATTGTGTTCTTTTAAAGGTGCAGTATTATGTAAAATTAACGTTTTAGAGCTTCATGTTATAATGATATTATTTTTGATGCCTTCAAGTATGTTTAAAAAGTCTTTTAATCTCCCGTGGCAAACATTCAGCTGTGCAAGACGCTTTGGAGGACTGAGCGCCCCCTTCGATCTTCCTTGGAGCCACCGTTTCCAAGCTTCCATAGAACCCCTCCTCTGAAACTGCCTCACTCAGCTCCTGAGTGAGGCAGGAGCTTGTGAGGCAGTTTGTGTGAATGGTGCCGCCATTCACACAAACTGGACGATCTTGAAGATGCTCTTCCAGGCGGCTCAGACTTGCCAGCAGTAATTACCAAAGACTTGGTTCTCAACCAGATCACTCAAATACACTTCAAAAAGTGTACTTGGGCTATAGTTCATTTTATGGACTTTACACTAATGTCACTTATTAATTTTGCTTTAGTTATGGCAACATACATTCAGTTAACTTAAAAGATACAAATATTTAGCCTAAAGCACTAGCGGAACAAGTCAGCACGGAACAAGTCAGCGTCAGGGCGGGGGGCGAGGCTCATGACTGGGCTGTATACCCAGATAATAAATCTCATGATAATTTAACTTTACAACATAGACATGCCCGCAACAGCAGAGCTTTCAGGTTTCATCACCAGAGAGGCGACTATGTCATTCTGAAATCCATCTGACATGAAGTACAACATACCAAGAGAACAGAAACATCAGGCTACTAGTCATTAATAATGAAACAACACAAATTCAAATCAGTTCACCACCACGGATAGCAATCGGCTCATTTTCATACTTTAGCAATTTTATCTTACAGCCTGACGCCTGGTTGACTCATTGAACCCAGCACGCAGCAGCGCACATTAAAACGTGTACACAGAGGCATGTGCCGCATGCACAGTGTGCACATCATGCATCGCTGGATGTTTGTAACTCGGCGCGGATTGTGCGCGCCGCCATTCACACAAACTGGACGATCTTGAAGATGCTCTTCCAGGCGGCTCAAATGTAAACCTTGACTGTAAATGGCAGTCAAGGTTTATATTGACTGCCAAACGTGCTCAACCTGAACTGTTAAAAGCGACTATAACTCATCTTTCAGTCCCAGACATTACCATAAAGAGAAAAGGGGATGTAAACAAGGAAGCTGGGCTGATACAATTTACAGTTAACTCACACTTTGCAAATAATGTCTGAGTTTTTGCCTGTAACGAGTCTGGCTCCTTCGCTGGGCTGGCAGTTTTGGCGGGTCTGAGTCGCTGCCAACAAAAGAGTCCGGTTCATTTCCAAGACGAGGAACAAAATATGCGTCCAGTTTTTGGCTTTTCCTTGCTCTCTTTTTTCCATCCGTTTCACTTTGCTGCTCCATGGAGCTCCACTCTTGTTAACTTAGTTCGTACAAATGTTCTAGCTAGTTTGCCATCTGTTGCCAAGTGACTGATGATGATGTTGGTGGACGGCTGATGACAATCTTTACCCAGAATACACTTGGAGACAATGTGGACGATCCACTTGTAATTTTGTGTGTCATAAAGTTAAATATATATAAAGCCAGTCATGTAGCACAACATTTTATTCAATATTTTACACCCACTATGTCACTAAAATCAGTTGGTCATATAAAGTTTTTAGCAACAATGAGTCAACAATGACTGGGGCAGCCTACTATGTAATCGACTGGGGTACATCATACTCAACAAGAGTTGAGTAGAGGCTCGCCTTCTCCAGCTCTCATCAGATGTGATAAAGGGTTGGATTCCTTAAGTCATATTCTGCTTCCCTTCTAAGTCCGGGCCGGGGGCAGTGTCCCATCAGTCAAAGAGGCTCCACAAGTTCAATTCTAACCCCAGTACTCAAACACTTAGAAAATATCACCAATACCCACTTTATACCCAAGTGGCACACAATGACCCCTCTACGGTTCAAATCGTAATACACAAGCTTCATCCAGTGGAGATTACATGTATTACAAGTCCCACCAAATTACAATGTATGATCCCAAGTGGTCCATTCAAAGTAATACCAGAGTGGCACTGTTCGCTTTCCCTGTCCCTTAGGAGCATGACATGTCATGGCACCGTCAAATAACATTGAAAACCTCTGCCACTTCGGTTGCTCACCCTAACCAAACTGATACTCTCTCTCATCTTGCACCCGTAGAAAGACCCAATATAACAAAGTCATTCGACTTTGATTCTACTGCACCTGTCAAAGCTCTTCGTGTTTTCTGGGGTCTGAGGGACTGCTATTTCCTGTTTTGGAAGTAGTTTTTCTGAATTCTAAGTTCATTCAAATTCTTTTTCTGGCTTCCAAGAATAGGAGTCTTTCAGCATAATAATCTAAAAAGTATAATATTGGTGCAATTCCTAAAAAATAAGCTAAAGAGTGGTCTAAAGTAATCAGTAGTCCACAATTTCTAAAAATACTAATAAACTACAATCATCTAAAAAGTATAGTATGGTCTAAATCAGTGTTTCCCAACCCTGGTCCTCAAGGCACACTGTCCTACATGTTTTAGAGGTTTCCCTGCTTTAATGTGCCTGATTCAACTGATTGCAGTTCAACAAACGCCTGTTAATCAGTCATCAATTGAAATCAGCTGCACTGAAGCAAGGAAATACCTAAAACATGCAGGGCAGTGTGCCTTGAGGACCAGGGTTGGGAAACACTGGTCTAAATAGTGAGTAATTCACAATTTAGAGTTGTTTCTTTAGATTCTAAGTTTGTTCCTTTTCTGGATTTATAGTGAGTACTCCACAGTTTCTAAAAAGCAACAAAATAAAAAGAGGAAAATACACTTTAGGGAAGTGTGTACATAGCAACATTCAGACGAAACAAAGACATGAGTGAAAGGCCGTGACGTAACAGAGTGTATGTGTGTGTTTTGTAAGTGTTATGATTATAATTTATTGATTTGGTCAGACATAGGATAGAAAACTGGCATTGAACTCAGTTTTGTATACTGAGTTAAAGTTTCAAGTAAAGTTAAAGCAAATGGTTCCTTTTAAGTTAATTTAAGTTGGTTAATCGAACACAAAAAAGTAAGATGTCATCACTGAACCAAATCAATTAAGTGAGATTAATGTAAATGATTTGATAACACGAATTACAGCAAAATACTCTTTTTAGAGTAGGATGTAGGATGGGCTGTTGTATATTCTGAACCAGAAAACGATGTTATGTTCCTTTTTCTACTGGCTCTACTGGACCAGGCTCCACTCTACTCGGTCTACTTTGCAAGCATTTCCACTAGTGTTTTTTCCCAGCGTGGTACCTGTTTTTTGGCTTTGGAGTAGAGTCTGCCAAGGCTGACGATAGGTACTTCAATGTAATGTAAACATGCTGCTGATCACTGCTTGTCCGTGGGCATAGTCAGATGTAAGAGCAAGGATCAAAGAAAAACAAAAGATACCATACTTGAAACTTGCTACAAGAAGGAAGCAATGGAATCCTCAGAATCTACAAGCAAATGTAGAACAATGAGATGCTGGCTTTTCTGTGCAACAGAATTCAATATTCAGAGGCAACTTGATTCAGCAATGAGGAATGAGTTCTGTTTGTTGACGTAGCGGAGAGAATGGAAAGTTGCATCAGTGCAACATTCAGATGAATGCCTGCACTTCAACTCTGTCAGAACATCAGTCAAAGGTTTTAAAATTAGCTAATATTTCATCAGCGCATTAGGCACCTGTGATCCCTTCTTCAGAAAGGTGAAAGTCTCTAGACATCTTGAAGGTAAACAACAATATTGGGAGTGTGTGAAGGTGGATACTGGCATTGCAGGACTGCAGGCCCCCAGGAATGCCCACACTGACGGTGTGCAGCGACAGTTTACAAACATCTAAAAACACATTGAACTACTGTTGCATGTTGTTAATGTCAACATGCAATAATTCCAACACCAACATGTTATTTGCAACACCCTGGCTAAAATTTGTGCATATATTTATCACTGTATTACAAGCTTTATATAGTATTTGAAATACAAAATCAGCGGAAGTCAGTTGTCCTTATCGCTGCATTCGCTGCAGCAGCATTCCTCACACTTGGCCTATTCTTGAAATAACAGAAATATCACAATTAGGATATTAAAATGTCTCTTCTTTTGTCTTGGAAAAAGAACGACTCGCATTCATTCACAGAATTATGAAGCACAGCACACGGCTAGGATTCCACCCCATGGTGGTGGGTGCTCAAAAGCCCCCACCACCATGGGATGCCGCACCGCTGAAACTTTGGAGTTGAGTAGAGTGGGGCTGCTGAAGAAGAGCCAGTGGAAAAGGGGCATCAGAAAGATCTTACAGGACTGGTAGACACCCAAGCCCATTTTTTTTCAATGAGTTGAAGCTGACGAACTGAAGGAAAAATCTTTGGTACATGCTATTAAAGTTAAAGTTTTTTACATTTCTCTATGCTCTTCTACGTACATTTCTGATCACACGTTTGGTTGAATGTAATGTAATTGCAAAACCCTTTGCTGTGTTTGTTTTTGCAGGAAGAAGCAGTGCAATATTCTGCTGGAGCTTTTGAAGAAGTTACAAACCTGTCGCAGCCTTCTGAGCACCACTATTCAGAAAACTGAGCAGACCATCAGCGATCAGGCTTCTTATATTGGAAAAGACAACTTGCAGAGAAGTATGGCAAAGGTGAGTCCATGAATTCTAGTAATGCATAAATTACTTTGCACCATTCCGAAGATAACTGCATCGTGTTCCCTCCTCCAGGTGTCTGATATGAAGGAAGAGTTGGCTGGTCTTGGTGAGACGATAGACGACATGAAAGGTGCTTGCAAGCGGCTTCAGTCAGAGCTGAAGAAGTTTCCGGATTGCACTGATGCTCCCTTTGAAGTTGAGGCAGACACTTTGCTGGACAGCTGGCTTGATGTATGGAGTTATGTACCTAAACATATGAAGAGCATTTACTGATATCACTATAATATATTTGCTGGCTGCATAATTTTCCTTTTGTGTCAGTGACCTACTCTAATCAGAAACACTAAACAAAATCTGCACACATGCAGACATATAGTACAAATGTAACTGAATACATTCTTGGAGGTCTAGAACAAAACATACCAGATTTTTCACAGTAAAACCACACAATACACTGTCTCCATCGAGCTTACCTTGCCACTATAACACAGCCCAAACCAGCTCTTTGTTCAAAAGGTTTGAACCTCGTGTGTCTAATGGGCTGGTCCAAAGCAGGTCTACAAGTGCAATGTTTAAGCCGGTCTCGAGGTGAATACATCAGCCTCTAACCACCTAGCATCAAACCCCACTTCAGCTGTTGCCCTGGTCAGACTGAGTAGCCTGCAGCAGGTAAAACCCCCAGGCACGCCCGTTAAGACAAGCTTTTTCTTTCATACAACTTGCACTTGGATTTGGGATTCGGAGTGATGCTGGCAGGTGGAGACGAATTGCAGAGGGACTGATGACGGATTCAATTTTGTGTGGGCCAATGAATCTGGGAGACAGGTTTTTACACATGGATTTCAATGGAATGTCATGGGTAGATAACTAAACCTTTTGACCAGGAGTATATGTCGGAGTCGGGGTTCCTTTGCAGTCACCAATGAGTTTGTTCTGTTCAGCGATATTATTGAGAGCGATGATTGTACTTTTCCAGATGTTGTTTTTGCAGTGGATCTGATATTGGACCGAGCTGACTGAGATGTCCTTTTCATTAGAGGGAAACAGGGGTGACTGATAACCTAGGGAGACTTTGGATGGAGAGAAGCCAGCTACAGGAGAAATGTGGGTGTTATGAACATACTTGACCCATGGAAGGAATTGGCTCTAGTCTGAGGGGTTGGTGGAGGTGAAGCATTGGCGCATTGAAGGTGAAGACTAATTCTTGATTAATGCGTTCGGTTTGGCCATAAGACTGTGGGGGATATCCGCAGGTTAAGGTGACTTTGGCGCCAAGTGCTGAACGGAAGTGTTTCCAAAACTGAAAGGTGAATTGTGGTTCACAGTTTGATGAGATCTCCTGAGGGATTCCATGTGGTCAGAAGACGTGTTTGATGAGAACCTGGGCTGTCTAGAAGGCTGTAGGGAATTTTCTGAGAGGGACTAGATGACATGACTTGGAAAAATGGTCGATGATGGTGAAGAACTGAACAGGCATGGACATACTCCTTCACATCCTTATGGATTGACGACCACCAGAACATACAATTAATGTGAGCAATGGCGCGACTGATACCTGGGTGAGCGGAAAACTTAGATCAGTGGATCCAATGGATAAGATGAGCATGGACTGAGGCTGTACATAGACCTTGTTAAAAGGGCTGGAGCCAGGATCAAGTTATACACACACAAAATAAAGTCATATCACAATATATATTTTGATGGGTGGAGGTAACAATGTATATGACGATATGATTTGTGTAAAACTTGAGAGAGGAAAAGAAAATCATATACTAGTTGAGTGGAATGTACTCTTCCTTACCATAACATTTGCTGTGCAATTGATCGTAGTGGTAAGACTGCAGGAAAGGGTTAAGAAACAGGGTCCATTGGATTCAGTGAGCTTTATCTTGTGTGTGTGTCCCACGGGGGATGTGCTGACTTTGGCTGTGCTATTACACTTTGTCTGTCTGACCGTGACATTTACTGCTCTCCTCTGAGCTTCACGCTAAGACCGGCAGAGGTTAAACACATTCAAGCTCCAGGTAATTGATGTTTATGCACTTGTCTTTGTAACAAGCTCTTCCTTTATGCTCTCAGCCATGCTGTTTCACACTTGCTTTGTTTTGATGCAGCTGGTTACATCATCAGTAACTATTACCATGGTTAGCATGTAGACTAGAAAGGCCAAATTTCTATAATTTCTACCGTATACCATTTATATCACGTATTACTAATGACAAGCTTTCATGTTTTCATACATACATTAGAGTCAGACAATTTTTCCTTTTGATGTTTTTGCAGATAACTGAAAAGACAGATTGCTATATGGATAACCTTCGAGTGGGATTGGAAATGTGGGAGAAGCAGCTGATGCTTGGAGGAGAAGTGGACGACTGGGCTCGATCTAAACTGGCCCTGTTTTCAGAAGGAAATCCTTTCAGCAATGAACAACAAGTTCTTGCCATGAGAGTAAGATCTCAGTCTTGAAGTAAAACCATTTCTATTACTTATTTTCTCCATTGACTAAGATGCTTCTTGTTTACAGGATGAGATTCAAACAAATGAGGAGAATATTGAACATTTTCATAAGAAGTCAACTGAAATTCAGGAGATCCTGTTGAGTCAGGAGGCTCCTTTAGAACTACAGGTAAGTGATACCATGATATTCTTTCCCTCTTGTTGCTTGGTCTTTTTTAGAATAGTGCACTTGGGCCTTTTCTCTAAATTCACTCGTTTTGTAAACATTCTAGGTGATGGAGACCCAGCTCAGGAAGAGAATGGAACAGGTGAAGGAGTCATTCACTGACTGCACAGATGTTTTTGAGGAGATCAGAGCTGTAAGAAAGCATCTGTCAGAGAAGATAAAGGAGTGTTGGACAGGTATGGAAAACATCCAGAATTGTCTGAGTACAATTGAGGCTTCAGATGCAAAAGCAGAAACCCAAATACAGGTAAATAACTTGTTAAATATTAAAATTGTCCTCACAAATGAGTGAGATGACTGATTAACACGATCCTCTGCCGCTCATCAGGACCTAGATGCAGACCTGAGTTCTCAGGAAGAGCACGCTGAAGCTGTGTTGAAAGAGGTGGGCTTGTTGTCCAGTGTGCCCAGTCCACCGGTACTGGAGGAACTATCTAATGACTGCAGCAGTCTAAGAGAGGCCATCGCGCATACCAAAGACATAATCCGCCTGAAGAGGGAGGAAAGACACCTGTTCAAGGTCATCAGCGGTCAGTGGAAAGCACAACAAAATTATAAATGAGTATAGAGCAAAGCTCCTAATTCTTCTATTGAACCTAGTTAACTGTCAGGTTTACACCCTTATTAAGGACAAATTAAACAAACACAGGAAAGACAAGGGAGTTGGATTTTTTTGCACCCATGACGAGAGACAGACAGAGATGTGTTTTTCAGTCACAAATCTCTTACCACTCTAAAAACACGTGTCCGTTCTCCCTTTTTATTGCTGTTAGGATCCCTGTCACACAGAGCGTTGCAATTCTCAAGGGGTGGGGAAAACACTTCAATCACATAATTGCAACACAAGTGTCAATAACTGTCTACACACATGGTATCTACACACTAGATTCTTTTGTTCCAGACACAGGATAAAACAGAGCAATTTGTACATCTTCTCGGCGACAGTTTTATAGCTATTTAACAGGTCAAGAAGGCCGAGGTTTCTGCTGACCAATAAACCCTGTTGGAACCTGGTTGTCACTGCTTTTGTTCAGAGAGGCCTTCTTGAGGAAACAGTAATACAACAACAGAGAAACATTCTTTAGGCTAAGATAAAATAAAGCAATAAACGTGTATATAAGACAAGAACATTATATAGGTAAAACTATAAAGCTGCAACAAATATTTGATAATAATATATACAATTTACCTAACAGTAACAATTTACACGGGACCCTTCTCACCAACACATAAATATCTCCCTTATTTATGTGGAAGTTATTTTAGCCAAATAAATCCTCTGGCAATACATTTAAATCCAACCTCAAATTCACACATCTGTTGCATAAACATAGAAACAAAATAAAAAAAAACACAGTTGATTTTATCCTGAGTTGTCTGGGAGTCTCTCAATATGGTACCAGAGTGGTTGCCATGTTTTGTAAAATATGTTGGCAGAATCATGCACAGCAAGTCTCTGTTGTTCAACCTTGAGCAACTTTGAGAGCAAGTCCATTGTTTATGGGGAGGGGTGTATCTTTTTTTCCATGATAGAAATATGAGTGGACTGGCAATCAATGTGGAAAAGGCTACAAGTGAATCTTGCCAGGTGGAAACACCACATACCAGAAGAACAACCCCAAATATTGCAGTGAAAGCATTTGGGGGAATATTAAAATTCCATGACTCTGACTGGGTCTTAAAAACAGTTCTCCAGAAAGCCTGCAATTTTTGGCATTCCCAGAACATAAGTGGGCTTTTCTTGCTTTTACATTTTGGGCAAGCCTTGTCTGACCCTGGAAACAACTTTGCAAGTTTACTGTTTGATCCATGAAGCCTATGAACCACCTTAAATTGTAAATTGCCAAGCGTAATACAAATTGATAATGATGGATCAGCCTAGTTGCCTGTGGCCACTGTTATTCTCAATCCCATCTCCAGCTGCCACTGTGTCATGGAAGAGATGACTTTAACAATTGTCTGGATGAGAAGAAATAAGAAATTTATTAAAACCTTGTAAGGTGAGAACAGAAATACAGTCAAATGAGTCTGTCAAGTCTTCTCTGACTAACAGTGGATCTGGCTTCCTTTTATAAGTTCTGGTCAGCATGTGAATCCCTGCTTGTTATGTACTATGACGGTTTTACATAGACCAGCCAGAGAGACTTTGAAGAAATTTCAAAATATATTCTTAATTTATTACAAAAAAGTCCAAAAATTATTCAAAAAGGATAAATTGGGCCCAAAACTGAGATCAACATAACTACAACTCAGGGCATCAGCTGGAGCTCATCTGCATGATTTCAGCTACAGGTCCAGAGGAAACTGGTAACTCAAAAAGAAGAAATTAATTTGTTACATTTAACAAAAAATACCAAGAACTGACAAATAAAGTTAATAAATGGGTGCACAGCAAATAGTTAACTAAAGAGTCAGTCTAATGAAAACTATTTTAAAGATAAAAATCTAAACTACTCAATATGTAAAGTAATATTAAGGAAGAACAGATTACCATTTCTGTCTCTGTGTGACAGTAGAGACAGCTGTACCAACAATTCTGTGGAGCCCAACTCAAATGGTCTTGCCATTTGTCTATTGTTAAGGAAAGGGGGTTGTTCTTTAATGCTAAAGGGTGCAGATAAATCCTGGGTTAGGGAAGTAACACTAGAGAGTCTCCAGGATCAAGGCATCCCCT
The DNA here is from genome assembly GCF_019740435.1 of Gambusia affinis. Taxonomy (NCBI): domain Eukaryota; kingdom Metazoa; phylum Chordata; class Actinopteri; order Cyprinodontiformes; family Poeciliidae; genus Gambusia; species Gambusia affinis. The sequence goes on from NC_057883.1 coordinate 605,174, forward strand.
GCTGTTATATGGCACTATAGAAGTCTATAGGAGAGCAGCTTGACCAATTAACACATTTTTGTACAACAGTAATCTTAACATGCTCGAAAAGGGGTAGGAGGAAGTAAAAAATCCTACCCCATGAACTCATACAATATTTTCAGATGGACCCTATTTAATAAATCATATCGAAAATAAAAATAAACAGGTTAATTCATTTTCCATTTTATCTGGGTTTAGACCATCACGAGACAGGTTAGTTTTACCCTACTGATGATGTGTTGTTGCTATAGTAATCCTGCTCAGTACAAGAGGAACCGCAGGTTCAGACATTTGGTGTATGTGCTTGGCTGAGGAGCCAATGGGGTGAAGCTACCATCTGTGAGATTATGACTGAACACTTCTAAGTCAGAATCCCGCCTAGACGTAACGATACCATAGTCCCCGATCGCTTCAGTTGGTCTCCGATACCCTACACCGGTCGGTGAGGAGAACCTTCTGTGACTGGGCCAGGGCGTGGCCGGACGATGGTCACCGCTCTCCAATCACGCACAGCATGTTCATGGAGAACGTGGTGCTAAATGACTTGCAGGCGACCTGATTCTGGGTCAGGGTTTCATACGTATATACTTATGTCTAAGTACAGTATATACATCCAAACATCCATTTAATACATATGATTGTAGTTTGTAATTTCTTACTAACTGTGGGAAAATCTGGTGTGGTTCTGGCCCAGGTGAGCTTGTTGATTGCCTTACCATGTTGGCTAGTTTGTAAATGAAACTATGTGAGAAATGGTGTTTTATACCCACTCTTCACAGGTCTGTCCAACAAATCAATCAAACAGCTGCAGCTAATCCAAAATGCTGCTGCTCGCGTTCTCACTAAAACCAGGAAGATAGAGCACATAACACCAGTTTTAAAGTCCCTCCACTGGCTCCCTGTCTATTCTTTGAGCTCAAAGAATAGACTTTAAAATACTGTTGTTAGTTTATAAATCACTGAATGGTTTAGCACCACAATACATTAAAGATCTGCTGCTGTTATATCAACCTTCCAGAACTCTCGGGTTCTGGTTCTGGTTCTGCTCTGCATCCCCAGAACCAGAACCAAACGAGGAGAAGCAGCATTCAGCATCTATGCACCACAAATCTGGAACAAACTTCCAGAAAACTGTAAAACAGCTGAAACACTGACTTCCTTTAAATCTCAACTAAAAACCCACTTGTTTAGAGTTGTATTTGAAACATAATCAATTGCAAATTTATTGACAGAATCTGACTTGATATTGTTTTTATTGTTGATTCTATGTTGCATTGTATTTTTTGTGTTTGATCTGATGTAAAGCATTTGAAATGCCTTGCTGCTGAAATGTGCTATACAAATAAAGTTTGATTTGATTTGATTTGATTTTGATTTAATACTAAGGTTTGGAACTCCAAGGTTCTTGCACTTCCACTGGTGCCCCTTAGACTCTTGGCTCCGTTGTCGCTGGCCACTAAGCTCCAGGCTTTTTTGTCGTCAGGCCGTCCTGTAGCCCTTGTGAATTTATACCTAACACCCTCGGAACTCCAGCTTTTTTTTGCCTTTAAAAATCTGGTTGCTTTACCAATCACTAAGAAGAAGAGTCGTACTGGAACATTTGTATTTTGATAGTATTTTTAGTTTTTGTTTTGATTATTTTCAGTGTTTTCAATATTTAGAAAAATGTAGCTGAGCATTCTCCCTAACAATAAAGTACAGCATTTTCTGCCTCATCCTGCACATTTTCACTGCTAATTTATGGCTGATCAGAGACTAAATATGTTAAGACATTCATTAATAAATATAGACAGACTGTAGAGCATTAACATGTATAATCTGACATCTATATTGGTGTTACAAAGATACAGAAAGGAGCATGCTTTAACTGCCTTGCTTACTGCTTGTGACGCAGCACCAATAAAGGTGAGGCCTAGCACATCACTGCCTTCTTCTTCTATGTATTTGAACAGGAAATGTATATTTGATCATAAGATGATAAAATCTTAAAGACAGCAAAATTAAACAGATTGATTTTCTGTTATAATTGTTAGTACTATTTCTGCTTCACCTGACTGCATGCCACTTCTATCTACCAAAGTGTGGTATATCTAATTCCAACTATGTTGGGTTCACTGTGGAAACACCTTTGGCTGGTCCATTTTCTTAGAAGGTGATACATAGAAGTACTAACATAGAAGTAACATTTCTGGGAGGTCAAGTACCCTCCAAGGGACTGTAAACCCGCTGACATCACAGGGTATTAAGTCCAATCGTTGCCTTGGAAATTAGACCAAATGCGTAACTGTGACACTCATTATGATTAGTCTCTCACTTAGACGGAACACTGATTGCACTAGAAGCTGCCAAGTGCCAAACAGAGCTAAACTACATTGGGAATCATACTCATTTATGATAAAAGGAAACCCACTTTAAAACCAACTTCAACCACAAGTTAACTTTAGCTGATTTACAATCCTCTCTGCCCCCAGTTTGTCTGATTAAAACCATAATTTGGGGACCACTCATGTTGACAATGAACACAGACCATCTGGTCACTGTAACACTCAGTACAGTAACACTCTGTCTGCAGAGTGTTACTGATGTTATCAGGTACACTCTGCCTGACTATCTTGCTTCTTGTGTTGATTTTTTTTTTTGGTCCCCAGATGAAAGAAAATTGTTTGAGGAATGGTTCCAGGATTTGCAGCTGTCTGTCAATGAGTGCTTTGAGAGTCCTGAGAGCAGATCAGATGTGGAAACATCTTTGCAAAAACTAACTGTAAGAGAATGAATAAGATGGTGCCTAGATGCTGTAAAGGGGAAAGGGTGGATAGCTAAAGCATCTTGTGTGTCTTCTCATATCCACCAGGGATTCATAAACTCAGAAGATACAGAGAGACGTCTGAGGCAGCTCAATGATCAGCTGGAGAGAGCTAAACAGCAAGTTTCTTCTCAGCAACTCTCAGAGTTTATCAACTGGCTGAAGGAGCAGCAGGAGGAAGTGGCTACATTTAGAGCCCACTGCCAAAGCAGACAGGAGCAAATGGAGTCTCTCCTTGATGACTTAAATCAGTAAGTTCCTCATACAATTTCTTGAATACTAGTTTGGTCCAAACTAGTATTCAATTACGACTTGAAATTATTTCTTGAATACATTTTAACTTGAGAAACAACTTACAATGTTTCTCACCATGTAACTTGTCATGGTGAAGAACATTGTCTGAATTGCAGAGAAATGATTACCGTACTTTCACCCTAATCCAGGCTACAGAAGCAACATGAAAGACTCTGTGAGTGGCTGCAAGACAAAGAAAAACAATCGGTCGTGCCAGAAAATGTGAAGCTTCTCTTCAAAGAACTTCAGGATGAGAGGTGACTTTCTTTATGAACACAGCTAAAGCTGTTCACATGCAGAATTAACAAGAACAGAGTCAGCACTGCCTTTGGAAGGTTGGAACATCATTGCACAAGATTATTTAGTTTTTTTCTTAGTATTTACTATTTTTCTCTTTTTCTCCTAGTACTTTTGCCTAGATAATTTAAAAATGTAACATGAAATATTTCTAGTAAGATAAAACAATTTTACAAACACCACTAGTTCACAGAGCGGCCCCTTTCTGCATCACTGAAAATATACTATAGTCAAAACGTCTGCAGGTTAGGAGACAGAGCCATCTACAAATGAAACTAGACTTACTGGACCAAATTACACCATATCTCCTTTACTCCATTAGTTCACAAACCTTTTGTACACTCCTAAAAAAAGTCAAATTTTGACATTTATTATTAGACCCTAAAAAGAAGTTCTATTCCCCCACCCTTAATTCATGATTGAAATTATATAATTTCTAGTTTGTGATCTGCTGATTCTGATCACAAGGTAGAAACAGTCTGATTGTATTCACCAAACGATTCTCAAAGTTCAATTTTAAAAGCTTTTTTATTATGGCAGATTTCTAGGGACTACTATGCTGATTGTACACCACTGCAAAAAATTATTTTGCTAACTTTTGTTATCTAAGAAAGGCAACAACAGTACAAGTAATGTCATGAAATTACTTTTCTACATATTTCTTACTTATTAAAGTATCTTTTTCCAATCATTTCATGTTGCCTTATGTTTCTTTGTCATTAGTGTTAGAGGGGTAGCCCTCAGTGAGCTTTTGGCATCAATACGCAGGCAGGGGGTAAGAGCTGAAAACATCCTGAAAGACGGGGACAACTTGTTACAGCGCTACAGAAATTTGGAGACTCGGCTACAGAAACAGGCTACAGCCCAGAGTGTCCTGGACAAGGAATACAACAGGTTCAATTCCCAGGCAGAGAGCATCAGAACCTGGATAAGTGACTTTACACAACCACTGACCACTCCTAGCAAAGATAACACGGAGGAGATGAAGCAAAAAGCACTGGTCAGTAGAACCTGATATGTTCAATAAAACACCCATTTCTTATCTTGTATTTGTACACTCCAAATTTTTTCACTTTTCTGCTTGGTCGTCTTGTTTTTTGGTGATTGTTTTACTGAAAAAGACAATGTAATGCATATAAGTGTTCATAAAGCCTCTAAACACAATTACTTGAAAACTGTAAAGGGAAAATATTTGAGCTTGGCAGAATTGTATGTTGTTCATACTCAAATGGAAGACTTTTTTCTGTATTATCAATGTGAAACTGGTGAGAGAATTACAACAGCTTCCAAAAGGAGATAACATTTCAGGATCTGACCTTCCAACTATGGTTGTTCTAAACGATTATTTTGGTAGTCAAGTAATATATATTGATTATTTTGATGATTAATCGAATAAAAATGTTTATAAGGTAAAGCATTGTTAAACACTGACATAATAGCAGTATTAATATTGGATATCGACATTAGCCCAAATTTTTGTATTTGTGCATCCCTAACAATTACTTTTCTGTAGTTTAGGTCAGTGTTTCCCTATTCCAGTCCTCAGGCCCCCTGCCTGCATGTTTTAGGTGTTTCCCTTCTGCCACACACCTGAATCTTTGGGTGATTAACAGGCTCCTGCAGCACTTGGTGGCTGCAGAAGACGTCATGCAATCATTTGAATCAGCTGTTCTGGTATAGAGGCACATCTAAAACATGCAGAGCAGGGGGGCCTGAGGACTGGAATTGGAAACCACTGGTTTAGGTAATTAATCTATAACATTAATAGCACATTTTTTAAGTTAACCTGGGAAAAGTGATACAAAAAGACTTAAAAAAAAAAGGTCTATACTCCAGTTTTTAATTTATGTATTCATTTTCAGTCATTTTAACCCAGGGGTGTCCAAAGTGGGTCCTCAAGAGCCAGCATCCTGTGTTTTAGTTTTCTCTCTGATTTAATGCATCTGGATCCAACGATGGCTCATTAGAAGCCTAAGAAGAACATTGACCTGCTGAAAAGGTTGTTACTATCACAAGGGAGAGAACTAAAATATGCAGTATGCCGGCCCTCGAGGACCGACTTTGGGCACTCCTGGTAACCCCTTAGCCCTCGCCCCATAAATCACCAAAAACGACTTATATGGTATACCCAAATAAAATCAGCTGCTGTTCTTGAACAATTTGGAGTATATGGAGGAATTTGAGGGTGCCTACTTCTGCTCATAGTCGAACGGGAACAGATTTTAATGCACATCTGCAGAACCACAACAGCGTATTCACATTGTTACAGAAACCCCAAATCTCTTGTCTTCTACTTCTGATATCAGTTTTTTGTAGAGTCCCAGCTCTACTGGTTTGTATTGGGAAGCCTCCAACCAATGGTGTTGCTCTCCTCCATTTGCATGGCAAATATGGGACCGTTTTACACTGGATATGTATTAGAAGTTCAGAGAATTAGGAGTTGACCTCCTGTAATAATTAGAGACGTCTTGACCGCAACATTTGCTCCATTTCAGACAAACTATTAGTTAAATTGTTTGTTCCTTATCAGTCCAAACAGCTTACTTCCCAAGTCATATTTTGGTCCAGCTTTGAACGCAAGGGAAGGGAGTATGTCAGGTCAGTTTGACCCAGTGCATTTGACACAGTTAATTTCTTTTAGGTGAAAACATATCTTAGTGTGAACCAACCAAACAAATTAATTTTTAACTATTAATTATGTTCCTCTACAAGTACATGCAGAAGCTTGGTCTCTTTATGAAGATAACAAGTTAATTTTAAATTTTTGCAGTCAAAAATATTTTAACTGTAAGTAGTTTGTAGCTATTACGTTTGTAACACACAAGAAATTTAAAAGTTTTGCTTCACCCAGATTTTTAATTTTTATTTCTTGTAAATGCACAGTGAGTGTTGAATGTATGGACTGGGAAACCTTTTCAGTTAATGAAGTAATCAGCTGAGTACCCCAGCAGCAGTATGACTCCATAAACCACTCTTGTTAATGGTAGCTCTCTCCCTATCAACAATGGGCACTTGTTACAGACTAGATAATTTTAGTAAGTCAACATAAGCCCCAAGGTCATTATTTCATAAACAGTAAAGAAACGTCTGAAGCCACCACGCTTCTAGAATCATGCTCATGGGTTTTACATCAATCAGAAGAACCATACTCGGTAAATGACTCAATTAATTTGACTGTCCACAACTCTTAATGTGGATTAGGAGTTGTGGACAGTCAAATGAATCGACTGTCCACAACCCTTTTAGCTTTAGCTATTGAGCTTTAGCTAATGACAGGGGTAAATAACAACTAGAAACTTCCTGAAGAAATTTAACTGGGGCCTGCCAAAGTGTGCCCGTCAGTTTGGACCCAGCGTTCTGATGCTAAGAATTAGCATCAATGCTAAAGAAAGCTGCAATGTAATCAATAGCATGTGGAGAATCACAAGAATGTTAAGTAAGCTGGACGTGCAACATTCAGTTTGATAAAGTAAGTGTATTAGCTAAAATGAGCAAATATGCTGTCCGCGGAAGAAGTTAAGAATAATAATAAAGAGACATTCTATTGAGTGTAGAACAATAGGTGCATTGCATGGCAGGCACCTTGCGAAGCAAGTCAGTCACTGCTCTCCTTATGCATTGCTATGGCCCCAATTATATTCAATTATCAAAGACTACAGGGTTAACATAAAAATTTTTAATCACATTTAAATCTTTTCTATCACTTTTCCCTATACTGAATTATTTAATTAACAGAGTAAGGCTTTGGGGTGCAGTTCAACTCATACCCAGATGATGAATGATCTCAGCAATAGAAGGTTTTGGTGTTCTTGGTTTGGGTCTTGTCTTCACAGGACAAAATCCTCCTTTGAACAGAAGCAAAGTAGAACTGATTGTCACCTTTTGACAATTCAGTCCTTCATCACACAGTAATATTTGTCCATTCACCAAGTCTGTTGCAGCAAACTGGAAATCCTTGGATTGAATGCAGGACGGCAGTCTAATCAGTAACCAGGGCTGTGGGCTAATCGGTCTTGTCCCCCTTATGTAGTACAGAATCTTTATCTCTCCGTGGTTCTAGGACATAGTCCTCTGCTGTTCCTCGGTCTGCATCTTCACGTTTGCTCAACTTCAGCACCAGACACTAAAAACCCTGGCTTTTATACTTTCTCAGCACTGTGGTTGTGTATGTGGTACTAGCCTGCATGACTTCTTGAACATTTGCACTCTGTCCATGGAAAGTACCCAACCCTTCCAGTCAGGTCAACGTCTGGCTTACTTCCCTCTTTGTTTGTCAGCTCGGCTGTTTGGTTTCATTTCTTTAATTGTTGCTCTTCCTGATTCCGCTTTTCGGAGCTCCCGTGACTTCCCGTTTCCTTCTGTACAGGCCTTGAGCCCTCGCTCTAGTCATATCAGCATGAGTTACATACTTGCACATCTCTCACAATTTCATAATGACTCTAATCACAGCTCTGTATGTGCTGTGTTTTCTCTAATTCATCATACTTTAAAACTTCATTGAAACAGTCATCAACTGAAATACACGTTTACTTAGTATATAATCCCCATGAAACCTACGTCAATTCTAATCCATAGTTATTCTACATTAACTACACGATTAATCATTAATGCTTACCCATTATCATTCCTTATATGTCATAATCATCAATTAATCAAAACCAAGGTTATTCATGTTATGTTTTATAATCATCAAGAAATCAAATAAACAAGGTCACCCATATCTCCCAGGATTTTATGATCTGTTTTCTGCAACGACCTGGAGAGATCTCATCTATACGTGTCAGTTTTCACAACACTTATAATTATATAAATAAAATAGCATATCTAGGGGGCAAGAGGGGGACTAGCGTACAGTCAGTATAAGTCTCTTTGACCTTCATCATTATTATATGAATTTGTGTTAATCTTACACGGCAAAATTATTTTTTAGTTTGCGGTTGAAACAACATCCCACTTTAAAATGTAAAAGTCAATTTTAATCTGAAATGTGTAACATAAGTGGTTTAGGGCTCTATTAACACCTTCTTGTTTCCTCCAGGCTGTCCTAAGCTCCAGACCAGAAGGGGACTCTAAAATCAACAGTCTCCTTGGAGCAATGGAAAGGCTGTGTGAACAAGAGGACATAGATTTCAGGAGGAAACATGATTTTTGTTTGCTGGTTAGAGAGACGGAGGATCAATGGAGGAAGGCCCTTCAGGCTGCTGAGGAGGCCTTCGATCAGGCAGAAACAAAGGTCAGATTAGAAAAACTTCTAGACACTTTCCAAATCCACACTGAAAATTTGGAGTCCTGGATCAAAAGCCAGTATGACATTTTGACTTCTCTGGGTCCTCACATGGAACTGGAAGAAAAACTCAAAATTTCAAAGGTGTGTTGGACTTCCCTGTGAAACATTTTGAGAATTTGAATTAAAAACACCCCAGAAATGTTTACGTTTTATATTTGTGTTTACATTTGCAGGGCTAAAATATATTCAGGATACATTTTTAATCTAAAAAAAAAAAATGTATTGTCACTATTTATACATGGTTGAAATTTTATTAGGTCTATGAGGTAACAGAAAGATAAGGACATAAATAACTTGACTATACTTGACTTTGACTATGAGATCTTAAGGCTGAGTCTGACCAACAAGTGGTAACCATCAAGAGATGGCTGGTGGTTCCACCAGAGAAAGTCGGGATCTCAAACCCGAGCAACCACCCACCAGGACTCCAGTGATCACTGGTGGGCTCTCCCTTTTAGCCGAGCGGGGCAGGCAGTGATGAAATGGCCCGTGAAGCCACAATAAAAGCATGCCCGGGTTTCCAACCGCCACTGCCTCTCAGTGGGGGAGATCCTTGCTCGACCAATCTGCATGGGTTCATGCATGGGAGTGCGTTCGGGGAGGTGTCCTGTACAGGACTGTTTGAGAGAAACACAGGTTTAATTTCCTTCCTTTCCCGGGCCCTCCCCCGAATCCAGTTGTTGATCCTGATGGGCAGGTAGTTCAAACCCTCCAACTTGGCGGGTTCGTCCCTGCAAACCAGCTCATCTTTAAGTGTGTCATCGAGAGCCTAGACAGGCTCCTTTAAGAGCTTCGCCATTCCAGCCAGACACGGCGGCTAGAATACGAAAGTCTATGGCAAATTCAGCTACTGAATGGGAAGCCTGCTTCAGATTCCAAAGCTGGTAGGAAATCTCAGTGCTGGATTCGGCATAACTGAAGGTTTGCTTAAACTCGTCGATGAAGGTGTCAAGAGGCGTTTGAGCGAGCGCTGTGAGACTAAACTTAGCTTCTCCCCATTTGAGGGCCTTTCCCTTCAATAGTCCAACCATATAAGCTATTTTAGCGGAATCATCAGGGAACAAGCCTGAAGCTCGGGCAAAAACAATGGAACATTGCAGGAGGAATCCACCGCACTTCCCGATTTCACCTGAATAATGTTCGGAAGTCGGGTGGGGGGGAATAGGGTTAGGGTTAACCCTTCATGACGAGCTAGGTGGTCGGCAGAGGTTAGTCCGGGTCTTGTGTGCGGACCTGCTGGGTCAACATGGCTCAATGATATTGTCATGTTGGATTTTAGTTTCCTTGTCCACATGCAAGTGCGCACAGAAGAACAGACTTTACTGTAAAAAGGGTTGTCTTTAATCAGTCTTAGGATTGTTCAGGAAAGAAAGGACATGAGAAGGGAACGAGGATCCAGGTAGGTTCGGGGTCCGGGAAGGCAACGGTTCGGAACGGCATGGTGAGACCAACCAGCGAGACACGCTCGACCAGCAAAGATCCAGGCTCAGTTCCAGGAACGTGATCATGGTCTGTGAGGTAACAGAGAGATAAGGACATACATAACTTGACTATACTTGACTTTGACTATGAGATCTTAAGGCTGAGTCTGACCAACAAGTGGTAACCATTGAGCGATGGCTGGTGGTTCCACCGCTTCTTAAGAAGCCAGCCGCCGATTACCGGAATCCACTGCAGGTGTGTCAGGCTGTCAAACTCCTCCGCGTATCTTGTCTGTGAAAAGAACCCTCACTCCAACCTGAATCCTGACAATTTCAGTGTTAAAAATTTTGGCATAAAAAAAATTTACTTTTCAAAATTCAAAAATAATATTTTCAGTCTACTCATTCAATTGGCTCATTCTTGATGCCTGAAATTCAGTGTCTGAAAAGTTTGTGTAAAAAAAATAGAGGCAAGTTTTCTTCAAGTCATAGACAGAAGCAAAGGATGTCAGATTCCAACACTCATCCAATCCATTTACACTTTCTAAATCACGTGACGTGACGCTTCAGGCTTGTGTGGTGGCACTTGTATGGGCCTTACCACAGGGTCAGCTTTTCATTAGCTGACGCCCATTCTTAAAAAGTCACATGCTTGGCTGTCTAACAAACACACACTTCCCATTAGCTAAGTACAGCATAATTGCAGCACTGATACAACTTCTACACCTTGAAGCCTGTCTGCTACACAGTCTTACATTAGCTGAACAGATCAATATGCAATGTGTTCTGTATCTGACATACACTAAAGATTTTATTTTAGCAGAAAAGGCTTTGGACTAAACTGTTACTCATGTTAGCTACTCTAGCACCAAGTACAGCTGGTCAATCAACCATCGCTGTGTTCAGGGACCCGCTGATTAAAAATCGAGAAATAAGTATCAAGCCTGGAAACTTGATATCGTAACGGACTAAATGTTATGTTTTTAATGCAACCGCAGGCATTTGCCACGGTAACAGGTGTGCTTAAACTTCAAAGAGAGAGAGAGAGTAAAGTGGTTTTGAGATGATCACCTGTTCGGGTTATTTTACCTTTGTTTACCTTTGCTGTGGTAGGTAGATAGATAGATAGAAATTTATTGTCATTGTCACAAGAACAACAAAATTTAAAAATTTACAGCTGCTGTAGTTTTTAAACATTGGACTAATTACCTTGTTCGTTTGTGAGTATATGTCATTCACAGCAAACATTAAGTAGAGCAAATATATTTCATAAAATTTTTACAAACAAATGGCTTCTACCGCAATAATTATATAAAATTAAATGAATTATATCCCAGCTTCAGAAGATTTGCCTTTACCTTTTCAGAGTTCTTTGGTTCTTCCTATCAGTCTGTAGCTTCTCATATTGAGGTCATCAAACCAAATTTCAGATCCAAATTTCAGATCTACTGTAACTGTACTATAACCTGCTGGCTTCAGGTTTGCAACCAGCTTGTGACTGAGAAACCAGTAACCTCCTTCATGATGACATGAACTTGTTAGTTCCTCTGTCCATTGTAGTAGCTGACATATTGTGAAAATCCAGTAGAAATGATGCACTACTGGAGTCATGTTTACATAGAAACAACGCACCGCAAGGGTTTGTTTTTGAGACTGGCGGTCGCGTGGGTTGGTTGTGGGTGGAGCTTGGTAAGGTCCATTGAAGGAAACCTATCACGACGTGGTCCTGGAGGCTAATGCTAACTTAACGGTGAGTTAATGCTTTTATTTATTTTTTTTATCGAATAGTGTTTTTTGCTCATGAAGTTTCATACATTATCTTACAGCGTGACTTGGTTTGTGTACTAAATTGGGTTAACAGCTAATGCAATCAATCAATCAATCAAATTTTATTAGTATAGCACATTTCAGCAGCAAGGCATTTCAAAGTGCTTTACATCAAATCAAACACAAAAACACAATGCAACATAGAATCAACAATAAAAACACAACATAGTCAGATTCCATCAATAAATTTATAATTGATTACGTTTCAAATAAAACTCTAAACAAGTGGGTTTTTAGTTGAGATTTAAAGGAAGTCAGTGTTTCAGCTGTTTTACAGTTTTCTGGAAGTTTGTTCCAGATTTGTGGTGCATAGATGCTAAATGCTGCTTCTCCTTGTTTGGTTCTGGTTCTGGGGATGCAGAGCAGAACCAGAACCAGAAGACCTGAGAGTTCTGGAAGGTTGATACAACAGCAGCAGATCTTTAATGTATTGTGGTGCTAAACCATTCAGTGATTTATAAACTAACAACTTTATTTTAAAGTCTATTCTTTGAGCTACAGGGAGCCAGTGGAGAGACTTTAAAACTGGTGTTATGTGCTCTATCTTCCTGGTTTTAGTGAGAACTCCAGCAGCAGCATTCTGGATCAGCTGCAGCTGTTTGAATGATTTGTTGGACAGACTTGTGAAGACGCTGTTGCAATAATCAATGTGACTGAAGATAAAGGCATGGATGAATTTCTCTAGATCTGGCTGAGACATTAGTCCTTTAATCCGGGAAATGTTCTTCAGGTGATAGAAGGCCGACTTTGTAACTGTCTTTATGTGGCTCTGAATGTTCAGGTCAGAGTCCATCACTACTGCCAGGTTTTGGGCCTGATTGCTGGTTTTTAGTTGTAATAACTGAAGCTGTGCACCGACTCTAGATCTATAACTCTAGATCTATAACTCTAGATCGTTCCTCTTTAGGTCCAAAAATAATAACTTCAATTTTGTATCTTTTCAGCTGGAGGACGTTTTGGCACATAACTCACTAAAACCAGGAAGATAGAGCACATAACACCAGTTTTAAAGTCCCTCCACTGGCTCTCTGTAGCTCAAAGAATAGACTTTAAAACACTGTTGTTAGTTTATAAATCACTGAATGGTTTAGCACCACAATACATTCAAGATCTGCTATTTTTGTATCAACCTTCCAGACCTGTCAGGTCTTCTGGTTCTGCTCTGCATCCCCAGAACCAGAACCAAATGACGAGAAGTGGCATTCAGCATCTATGCACCACAAATCTGGAACAAACATCCAGAAAACTGTAAAACAGCTGAAACACTGACTTCCTTTAAATCTCAACTAAAAAAACCCACTTGTTTGTTCGTGCTGTGGTGGCATAGGGGATAGCGCGACCCACATTTGTGGAGGCCTTCAGTCCTCAACGCGGCGGCCACGGGTTCAAGTCCTGGACCCAGCCGACGTTTGCCGCATGTCTTTTTCCCTCTCCTTCCCCCTTCCCTGTCAGCCTACTTTTGAATAAGGGACACTAGAGCCCACAAAAGACCCCCTGATGGGGAAAAACAAAAAAACAAAAAAACAACAACACCCACTTGTTTAAAGTTGCATTTGAAACGTAATCGATTATAAATTTATTGATGTCTTCAGAGGCTGATAATCTCCTCATTCAGCTCCTGGATCACTGTTGAAACTTTGAGTTTTATGTCAAATCTACATGAATTAAATGACAGAAACTAATTTTCTCACTGCATCTTTGATTAATTTTGTTCAGCTGTAGACTCTAAGTCTCAGTCCAATCAGAATCGGGTATTGTGTAGTTGGTGCTTTTAATCAGTTGTCAGTTAATTAAATCCAAGTATATGGAACACAAACTGTCACTAAAATCACTCTGTCCCTCTAAAATCTTTCAGAAAACTATAAAAGTGCATTGAATCTTATCAAATTGTATTGTTTACCAAACATTGTGATATATATTGTATTGTGATCAGAATATCATATCATATCATATCGTATCGTGAGATTATTTTAGCGCTACACCCCTAGTTGCCAGACCTCTGTCTGACAACTAGTCTAGACAACTGTCTGACAACATACCTCAATTTGGAAAAAATTGAGGTATGTCAAAGAACAAGTCGCAAATGTTGAATCATTAGTGTCATGACAATGGTCACATTACTGGACCCTAGCTTCAAAACGCTTGGGTCCAGCAGACCCACCAGCAGATCTTGAGTTTTTATTTTTATTTTGTAATTTTCTAGTGACACATTTGTGCTGCTGTATTTTTGCTGTTGGTGTAACATTATCTGTAATGAGTCTTTCCTTTTTTCTTATTTATAGGTGAACTGTGGTCTCTGCTAGATACGACGGTAGACCAGAAGAGGCATAGCTCCAGTGCCATGGCAGATGCCATCTTTGAAGTGGAGCAATACCTTGCTGAAATCAACTTAAGGAGACATGAGGATCCATTGGAGTATTGGCATACACAGAAACATGTGCATCCCCAATTGCACTGAAATGTATGGCACTGAAGTTCCTGTGTTAACCTGCATCATCAGCGCCTTGTGAAAGAGTTTTTTCCAAGCAGGGGGAGGTCATCTGCCAACGAAGAAACCGTTTAAATCCTGAAACAGTGAAAAAAAGTCCTGTTCTTAAATAAAAACATTTAAACCAAAAATTCAGAAATTTCAATATTTTCTTTGTTTGATCAGGAGAGACATCATTCTCACACAGCAAAAACTGACTAAAAGCCTTTGGAAGAGGCAAACTCTATGTGTATTTTAATATTAAGAGTCAGAAGCAGAAATCCCAGAAGGAGATCATTTTAAACAAATTATGTTTTTCAGAAAGCAAGTTTGAAGCACAAATCATACAGAAATAACCTTGCTTTTTTACACTGAATTTATAGAGAAATTGAGGTAGATGAATCTGTGGA